>NC_056750.1:505020907-505320907 GCF_019279795.1 Protopterus annectens
CTATCCTGGAGGTAGTATATAGTTAGGGGGGTGTGGGGGGCACAGTCTCCCACACTGGGGCATGTTGGAGGCATAGCCCCCCCCTACCTTGTTTGTTTTATATTGTATTTTACCAAAATGTTCAAAACAATACATTTTAAACAATAGACATGCATAGTTGCAACACCAATGACTAACTCTCTTCAGAAGACAATATCTACTCAAACTACCCCACCCCCCACAATGTGGGGGGCTGTGCCCCCCCCCTCAACTATATATACTAACTCCAGGATTGCACTACAGTGGTGGAAAGGGCATATACCTTTTACTTGCCTTACAGTACACTACACAGTGCCATATATACTAACTCCAGTTCAGTGAAATAAGATTCAGTAAAATGAGTTTTCAGTAATTTGAGTTTTCAGCAAAGTGGTCGGGGTGAAATGAAATTCAGTGAAATGAGATTCAGCGAAACAAAGTAGACCCATATTTATATATAAATATTTATAGGAGTTTATGTGCGTCTGTGCGAGAGAGAGAGAGAGAGAGAGAGACAGTTTTGGCTTGCAATGAGGAAAAACATGATGTTTTTGTGCAGTTTATTTACTTATTTAACAATTTTTTGCCAAGAAAGTCCAACTAGCACTGAGCCTATTTTCAGAGGAAGCCTGGGGTTGCCCTTTAAGAAATACTTTGTTCGGTGTATCTTTTGTTTTGTAAATACCCATTCATAGACTCTTTACGTTGTTACATAGTAAATAATCTTGCACTTGATCCGATCAGCCAATTTGTATCACATTTCTAAAATAAAAGTGAATATAGGTCCTCCAGCTTTCATGATGGAAAAACCTGCTTACCTAAAACTTGTCGGCTCTATAGCAGTGGTGGTTACTCATTATTTTTTGATACTGCACAACCTCTTTACAACCAGTTTATTTTTATTTATTTATTTCTTTGGTTCTTTATAACTGTTCTTTTACTTTGCCTCTCTTCAGTAGCTTGACATCAGATATTACTGTGTATTACACAACTGTTCACTATGATTATAGCACGAACACTGATAATTTTATATTTTACCCAGGGTGTGAGAATCTTACAAATGTTGGTGCACAATTAATATTGGTTCAACACAACATCACCTGAAATATTTTAACAAATCTATGAAAATTAGTTTTGTCATGCATTTTTTGGAAACTTCTTTTTTGGTGGACAGTGAAAATATTTACATGCCTTTGCTTTATTTTATATATATATATATATATATATATATATATATATATATATATATATATATATATATATATATATATATATATATATATATATATATATATATATATATATATATATATATATATATATATAGTGTGTGTGTGTGTGTGTGTGTGTGTGTCGGGGGTGCATCACATATATCCCTTTGTTTGAAGTACTCTGCCTTCTGCTGTAAAATGTTAAAGAATGAAATGAGACAATCATCTGAGTATCATGGCGGATTAAATTTGCAATATTTTGATTTTTTTTTTTTTTTTTGTACTTGATTGAATGGCCAGAGATATTCCAGAATATTCTCTTCCTACTTACGAGAATCCTGTCACTGGAACACGCTGAACTGCTTTTTCAGTGAGAGAGAGAGAGAGAGACAGTCTTGGCTTGCAATGTCTACAAGGACCTTGTTTTTATTTAAACTGCTAAGAAAGTAGCCCTTCTCTAAATATTTCCTCACCCGTATGGTCCTTTTTATTTTCTGTGACATTATGCTTTTCATATGCTCTTATTCACAAATGTACATATAGAAGTAAGCTGGGCCCTGTTTAAGATGAGCCAGTTACATACTATTGGTGACGTGCATGCATGAAGGGAAGAAGACCTAGCTGGTGTGTGATGCTGATTAGCTTAGCCTTGACTCTTCATCATTTCAGAGACTTTAGCATACCAATCCTGACTATTACCAACTGTATCTAAGTTTTTTCAAGTCTGCATTCATTACTTCAGAAATGGTGTCTATCCATCTGTACCTCTAATGCTTCCTACTTTTTTGCCTTCAGTCTTTTCAAGCACTGCATTCCCTATTGAATCTTCCCTTCACATTATGTTGCCGGAATGTTTTGAGTTTTAGTTCTAGTATGAAAATCCCAAGTGGCCAATCTGACTTTATTTCCTTAAGTATTGATTGAGTGCGTCTTGTTGCAATGGATGGAATTCAGGTTTGCACAAATCCTGCAATTCAGACAAATCGATTTTTTTAGTACATGACATTATTTACAGTCCTATTCTCACAGCTATATGTTTATAATGAGAAAACCATAGCTTTGAATGTATGGGTCTCTGTTGACAATGTCTGTTCTCTTTAAAATCTTATTCAGATTTGTAATAGCTTTCCTTCCAAGGAGGAAGTATCTTAATTTTTTGGCTTCCGTCATCATCTGCAGACATAATTGAATGCATGGAAAATAAAAACTGTCACTGCATCCTTTATTTTCATGTCCCTCTGCAAGGAACTGATAGGGTGGGATGTCATAATTTAGCTGCTGTGGAGTACCAAGCAAGCCTTTGCATGTCCTGTTTTCATTTTCATTAGCAAGCTCTTCACCTCTGCCATACTTTTAGCCATCAGAATAGTGTCATTTGCACATCCGAGGTTAATATTTATCCCAGTTGTTTTTATTCTAGCATCTGATTCACCTAACCCAGCATTTCACATGACATATTTAGATTATAATTAAATAAGTATGATGACAATATACAGCTTTACTGCTTTCTTTTCCCAGTCTTGAACCATTCCTTAACTCCATATATGGTTTTAACTGTTGTTTCTTGCACTGTATACAGACTCCACATAAGGCAGTTGACCCAGTATCGCCATCTCTCTATATACCTGCCTTAGTTTTTTATGGCCCACACAGTCAAAGGCTTTAGAATAGTCAATAAAGAAGAAATTAATATATTTCTGGAACTCCATTTCTTTATTTATTATCTAGCAGATGGCGGTTTGAACTCTGATTCCACTGCCCCTTCTAAAACTAGCTTGCACATCTGGCAGTTTTCAGTCCAAATATTGCTAGAGTCTAGTTTGCAGGATTTTGAGCATTACTGTGCCAGCATAGGGACAAATGCGATCATTCAGTGAACTCAGGTCCTGACTCATTGCTCTGCCAATCATCAGAAGACTTCTTCCCAAAACACACACTATCAGCTACTTCATTTATTACCCTCAGATCCCCCATATAATCAGAAAAATACTCATATCTAACACTTATTGCCCAACATTTGTTGCTCAGTTAGAGCAAGGGAGTTGCTGGACAGAGCCACAGGGGACTAATCTAAAGGGGTGGCGAAAGCCAGCACATTCTGGCTAGACTTATAAAAACCTTCGGGCAGATAGCCTAGTATCTACCTATGAACAGTGGGAAAATGTGATTCAGAGATAGGATTGGCTGCAATGAGAAAGACCTCATTATTGGCTGATTAGCAGGTCTCCATCTTATAGTCTTGTACTGTCAGAGATGACTATACTAGTGTTCTCCCGAGCAGCCCATGCATTGCATTAGCAAATGTATCCCCTATGTTCATGCATTCAGACATCCATGCACACACAAGTTCCGAGACATTACCACACACACACACACACACACACACACACACACACACACACACACACACACACACACACACACACACACACATATCCACTCATCAGCAAACAACCCTCCCCCACCACACTTGATCAGACTTATGGAAACATTCACCCACACTATAACATACATCCAGACTGTCGATTCCCTACTTAACACCTCTAATGCAGCCACCAAGGCAGTCACCCACATACACATATACATTGATGCAGCTTTATTCGTGCCTTTAAAGATTAGATATAGACATCTATAGACATCTATATGTGCGTGTGTGTATGTATATGTATATATGTGTGTCTCTCTCTCTTTATATATATATATATATATATATATATATATATATATGCATATGTATATATATATATATATATATATATATATATATATATATATATATATGTGTGTATATATATATATATATATATATATATATATATATATTATATATATTTATATATATATATATATATCTATATATATATATATATATATATATATATATATATATATATATATATATATATATATATAACTATATATATATATATATATATATATAGTATATATACTACACACACACACACACACACACACACACACACACACACATATGTGTATGTGCACAGATATATATGTATATCACTCGCAGCTTCACCTCAGGCTTTGTGTTAAATAAAATAAGATTTCAATACACAGGAGGTTCAGGCTAAAAAGTTTACTAGTGTACACCAGGAGGCAAAAAACGTACAAGTACAGAATTTTGTCTGACATGAAACAGGAAGCACATAATTTTATATAGGTTTAACATTTAAGCTATGCCCACCTTACTGACATGATATGTCACAGGGCATCTACATCACTTTTAGCTTACAGTTTGTTATTCATAAAGCTGTTGACGCTGTATATTTAAAAAAAACTTTTCCTCTAGATACAATATGGCCTTGCTATCCAGCTGGTCAGACATAATGTCTTTCTGTAAAGTTACTTCTTCAAGGTTTCATATCAGTTCAAATACAATAGCAGCTTCAGTCTTTTAATACGCATCTTTGTTATCTGTTACACTTTCTCACACAGCTGTGTGCTATCTCAGTAACACATATACAAGGCCAAATCATTCCAACAGGAAAGAGCAGAAGATTTCATTATTTCAAACATTTAATTTCCTGGCCCAGCAGATAATCACTTGTGAAAAGCATAAACATTAAAACTTGCTAAGCTAGCATTCTGCCAGGGTCAAAGATCAGCTTTGCTTCAAGCCACACTGCAGTTTCAAAACTACTTACATTTAAACATGAATTAATCCTTACTGTTATATGATTAATAGAATAAAATGCATTATATACTACTTTGCTTTTAAACTAGCATTTCTCATATATTCAAATACACATTTCTCTAACATTTTCCCCCCATTAATACTTTTTATTCTATTTTGAAGTATGCATAGTGTCATTTCATCTCCTAGCCTTTTCCACTTAGGATTTTCAGCTAGGTGAGTCATTCAATCTATACTTCAGAAAAAATGTCATCTGAGATCAATCTTTCAATCTCAATATCTTGGTACAAAGTTTCAGTAACAGATACATCAATAAAATCTTTGATTAATCTTTTCATGCAGGGAATTCCACAGCAAACACATTCTCCTATTAGGAGTATACCCACACAGATGGCAATCAGAATATTCATTAGGCTGGAACCCCACCCCCCAAATAGATTCTGGAAAAAGTTTGTCAGTGGGTTTGGGCCTGGTTCAGTCATGGCTGATACTTGCTGAATTACCTCTAGGTGGTTATTGATCTCATGACGATTGTCAGGAATATAAGCACAGCATTCTTCTTTGATAAGCGCGCACGTACCACCTCTCGCCGCTAGGGTGAAGTCAAGAGCCATTCGATTTTGTAGCAAAACAGTTCTCATTGCATTCAGTTCAGCAGTCACCAGTTCTAGGGTGGAAAAAGTTGCATTACTCATTACTTCGAGATGTTTCGACAACTTCCTCAGCTCCCAGATCGATTTGACTGCTCCATAGGCTGGGAATATTCCTGCCCAAGATATAACGCTGTCACTCAAGTCCATATGAGTCAATTCGCTTTTGTCTTTTACTGAATTGTGGTCTTTCCAGCCAGCTTTGATCTTTCCAACTGGATTCACAGGTTTTTCAACTGGACCTTTGGGTTTTCTGGCTGCTTCTCTCAAGTTTCGTATCTTACCCAAAGGTAATTCTGCAGTATGTCTTATTGCCAGAACCAAATAACCCAAAAAACAACTGCCGGACCAATTCTCAGGTAACCATTTATATGCCTTTTTCCCACAAATAAAATAACAGTTTTCTACTTTAGTACTAATACGCATCAGCCCTGCATGAAACATTTTCTGATCTATAACTGACAATTGTTTAAACAAAACTGGATTTTTGCGAATGTCCTTCATAGTTGTTTTCAATGAGTTCAAATACGAGTCATAATTAGTATTGCAAAAAGTATTGCCATTACCATTCTTAATATAACATCGGTAAGATATGGTTATACTACAATTGCTCCAGCCCACCTGGAGGGTGTCATTTTTATAAAAACATACAACTCCCTTTTGTGTGACAGGTAAAAATAAAGCTATTTTGTCCTGTGATCTCACAGTTCCTGTATCGAAAAGTAAATTCTCCCAAGTTTCATTTGTCCCCAAAGGGGCAGCGGACATTATCAGTCCTCCATATGCTGTTGGTATAGCTGTACAAACCCAGCAATTTGAAATGTTCATAGTCTCTGCATATACACGTTTCATGGCTAGGTATGTGTTAAAATTTGGATGCCAGTCTATAGACGTTTCATCACGCCTTCCCACTTTCACTTGTGTGGTTGTGTGTAGGATAAACCACAACAAGAAGAAAATTGTCACAACTACAGTCAATAAATGTACACTCAACAAAATGATTATGCAACATCTCTGGGGTTGATCTAAATTTCTATTCGCTTTGTTTTTGGCCATCTCGGTCTGGTTGTGTATCAGTCATAAAGTTTTTATCAAGTTGAAAGTTCTTTACCGGTTTACAATGCGTCAAATGAACCCAGGACGTCCTCTCGGCCACTCTAACTGCAGTAGGCATTGCCAATAGAACCTGGTACGGTCCCTCCCACTTTGGACTAGCCCAATTCTTCCTTTTTGTCACTTTCAGCCAAACCCAGGACCCTGGGGCCAAGACATCTGGTCTGTTCCTTATCTGAAAAAGAGTTAAACTGCAAAACAGATTTATTTGTTAACAGTTTCCTCATATAACTAGCTAATGAACTGTCAGCCTCTTGCTCTGCAGGCATGAGAGCTTTCCACTGAGGCACATAATATGCTCTCCCAAAAACCATTTCAAAGGGAGTCAAACCCTTTACATTTGGAACTGTTCTCATACTCAGCAGTGCTAAAGGCAGACAGTATATCCAATTCTTTTGGGTCTCCTCTACTAGCTTCCTAAGTTTACTTTTTAGGGTGCCATTGTACCTTTCCACCAGTCCTGCTGACTGTGGGTGGTAGGCACAATGGTTCTTTAAGGAGATACCAAAAAATCTACCAAGTTGGTGGATTGTCTGGTTTACAAAATGTGTGCCATTGTCACTATAAATCCTTTCCAGAATGCCATATCTAGGGATTACTTCTTTTATCAGGGCTTTCGCCACTGTTGCTGCTTCCGGGTTTTTGGTTGGAAAAGCTTCTACCCATTTAGAAAACATGTCTACTATAACTAAACAAAACTTTTTCCCTTCACATTTATTCAACTCTATGAAATCCATACAAATAGTATGAAACGGGTATGGTGGTATAGGAAAACTTCCTTGCTTGGTTTTAAATGCTCCTTGTGCATGGTGCTTGTTACAAGTATGACAAGCTGCACAAAAATTTTTTTTGTGTAGTTTGTGTATCCATATGTTTGGAATATTCGGTTTACTAACTGTACCATCCCCCCCTGTTGAGACATGGCACTGCCCATGGCTCAACAAAGCTGCATATCTAAATAAATTAGACGGCAATATCGGTTTTCTTTCTTTGGAAATGTACAGTCCATTCTCAAGAATTGCACCTCATTTTACCCATTTTTGTTTCTCTGCTTTTGTAGTAAGCATCTGCATTGTTTTTAACATGTCTAAATCTAAAATCTCAGAGGGTTGTAATTCCTCATTTAAAAGTAAAGTTTCTGAGTCTGAGGCTGCTTGCTTTGCAGCTGCATCAGCTCTTGCATTGCCTTTTGAAATCTTATCCTGTTGTTTTGTATGAGCTACACATTTACAAATAACTACTTTGGTAGGTAACTGAATAGGTTATAATAACTCCAAAATAAATTGCGCATGATTAATAGGTTTTCCACTAGATGTTATCATTCCTCTATTTTTCCATTGTTGTGCAAATACATGTACTGTAGAAAAAGCATACTGACTGTCAGGATGTATAGGTATTGAAAAGAAAGCATAGCTAATATCTACCACAGAGAAATATTTCTGTTGCGGTTCTAAATCGTTTAACAAGGTATGTGGGTCTGGCACAGTAGGTGCTCTAGGTATTACTGCATTATTTACAGCTTGTAAATCTTGTACCATCCGCCATTCCCCACTTGCTTTTTTAACGGGAAATAGGGGTGTATTACATGGTGAAACAGGAGATTCTACCAGTACTCCTTCTTTGAGTAATGCTGCTATTATAGGCTTAATTCCTATTTCTGCATCCTTTCTCAAAGGGTATTGTCTTTTCTGTGGTCTAAAAGCTGACTTTGGGGTAATTGTAACTGGTCCTGCTGTTCGAATAAGTCCTACATCTGACTTGCCTGTTGACCAAAGAGTTGTTGGAATTTCACATAAGGCCTTTCCTTCTTCTTCTAATAAGAATGCTAATCAGCTGTCCTCGCTAGATTGCAAGTGTACAGCTGGATATGTCTGTGTCAACCAATTCAGTTTTTGTTTTTGTATCCCTTGTTCTGATAGTTCTAAATCAGTCTGTTTCTCCCATCTTGTTACTTTTTCTCCTAAGTCTGCCCATTTGACACTTTTGTACTTTGTCAAGCTGACATGTGGTAACCGATTTGATCTATACAATGCAAGGAATTCTTGAGGCAACGAACAGCTAACTACTCTGTTCCCCTCAGTATCCCAGTACAAAGTACGCAAAACCAATCTAATTGCACGATTTCTAAACAATTCTTGCTCATACTCTCTATCAGGTCCTGGTGTAGTACAGTAGTATAGAGTACAGTGTAACAAATGCTGTCGATCAGTGTCAAGGGAGGGGGCTTTACTGGTGGCTACGTTCATCAGTTCCTCGGTTACTGCCCCTGGACCAGTCATGACTAGGTCCTGGCTGTACCAGTAAAAAGTTTCACCCTCTGATCGCACTACAAAGGTATCCATTTGTCTCTGTGCCTCCATACCTTGTACAGTTGGAACTACTGCTATGCCAAATATCTGCATAAGGTCCCTGCCCAATAGGTTCACTGGACACTTTGCAGAAACAACAATTTTACTTCTCTGGGTCATACCTGAAACAGGGTCAGTTATTGCTATATCATGGGAAAGTGGTTCCCTGTATAGCTGTCCATTCTTGCTTTTACTAGTATATAATCAGGTGATTCTGAATGTTCTGGTAACTTGGAGGGTGTATCAAAGTCCGTGACGCCCCTGAGTCACACAGGAATTTGACTTCCCTTCCCTCCACCAGAAGTGTAACTTCCGGTTTTGTATCTGCTAAGTAGAGCTCTAAGCTCAATAATACGAAGTCCAAAATTTCACTTTCTTCATCCTCCATATCTACTTGCACTTCCTCTACTCCTTCTATCACATTTACATTTGTTTTTTGTTTATTAACTTTTGCTGATGATTTCTGACGTTCACATGATGTATCTTCATTATCATATAGTCAGTCCTCATCTCCCTTATCTTCTGTAATTACCTTTTTGTTTTGCCTACAATCCCTTGCTAGATGTCCCTTTTTCCCCGCACTTGAAGCATTCACCTCTCTTTTTTCTTTCTTCAAAATCTTCTGATTGTTTGTCAGACTGTTTGTTTCCCTGGGCATTCTTCTTGCCCTTTTTACCCGACTGTAATACAAATACTTCAGCTCCGTCTTCAGCAGTGAAGACTTGCGCCTCCTTTTTCTTTTTACTATTAAAATGTCTTTCAGCATGTCTAGCGTATTCCAGTAAGGCTTGTAGCCTCCCTGTTCGATGGTCTATCATATGCTTCGTAATGAAGCTACTAATAGGTGCAATGCAACCTTTCAAAAATGCATTTTTTAATTGTTGTTCATACAGGGAATCATTTGTTTGGTTCTCAGGAACCGACATACCGCTATGATTATTAAAACATTCTAATAATCTAGCATAGTACACATCTATTGTCTCATTTTCCTGTTGTATGCATTGATTAATGCAAGTCCAGTCTGCTCTAGGTTTCCATTTCTCAGAGATTCGGTCTGTCAGACCTTTCACTCTGTTGTCTAACTCTGCTTCACTATGTGGGAGTGGTTTAAATTCTGCATTACGAGGATTCCAGTTGCCACAAATCATGTGCCAATCTGGACCTATAATTTGTCTTACTACTTTTTCTACTTCTTCCCCATTCAAGTGGTAACTCAATCTCATGCCTTGTAAATCTTCTAAAAATTTCGTAAAATTAACTTTCGGATGGGGGATTCCCTCAGTAGCCTTCCGGATATCTTCCGGTGTCCATGGTCTATATACTAAGAGTGTTGGGTCCTGCCCTTCCTGTCCTGCCTGAGGATTTGGAACTTCTATAAGTGGGCATATTTCTTCCTCACTCTCATCCTGTAGATTTCTCTCTATTTGGTATGATTCTGTGTCCCTATGTTTTTTATGTGTTCGGGACCTAGTTTCAATAGGATCTCTAACAAATGGTTGTGGTCTTGCTGAAACTTCAGGATAACGCGGAGGTGGACCAGCCTGTCCACTCGCTTCATATCCTGAAAAGGGTAAGGGAGGGGGCAAGGGAGGAGGAGGAGGAGCTGTTGCTATTACCAAGTTATTATCTTCTTTGTCTAAAAATAATGTTTTTGAATTTTTAAGCTTCTGTTCTCTACGATTTGCTTCCTCAATCCACCTGTGTGCCTGAGGAATGCCTAATTGGCGTTGCTTTTTTGCCTGACCTTCCGCATCAGATTTAAGCTGTTTAAGGAGTTTAACTAGTGAAGTTTTATCTAGTTTACCATCAAATTCATATTTATTAACCCATTTCATATAATACCTAACGTTATCAGAACGTTGTAATTGCATGTATTTTGCGTCTTCGGTTAGGGGCGGATCTCGCGATGTTTTAGTGCACTGATTACCCATGTCAAAGAAAATGTTACGTAACCCTTTTTTATCACGTGATATCAAGTTCTCAGTTCCTGTTCACAGTTTATCTAGAATAACTGCCTACCTTATTCTGTTACCCTGATCTATGACCAAATATACAGTACTTCCTTTTGTCCCTGATCTGCAAAACAAATCTTGACAACAATATACTGTAACCTAGTCCCTGATCTAAAACAGAAAAAAGGCAAATTCTTCCTACCTGAGCCTCCGGTATTGCGAAAGTCCAAGTTCCGCTTTTCGGCCACAGATCAGAAAGTGGCCAGCCTCTTTACACGACAATTCAGTCGGAGGTCTTTTCACTCAAGAAGAATCATTTCGGTAACTTCTCCTGCGCAGTATTCGACCACCGATACGCTCTGATCTGCGGCTTACCAAGGGAATTCCGTCTGCAAAGGACCAAAATATTAAATAAAATAAGATTTCAATACACAGGAGGTTCAGGCTAAAAAGTTTACTAGTGTACACCAGGAGGCAAAAAACGTACAAGTACAGAATTTTGTCTGACATGAAACAGGAAGCACACAATTTTATATAGGTTTAACATTTAAGCTATGCCCACCTTACTGACGTGATATGTCACAGGGCATCTACATCACTTTTAGTTTACAGTCTGTTATTCATAAAGCTGTTGATGCTGTATATTTAAAAAAACTTTTTCTCTAGATATAATATGGTCTTGCTATCCAGCTGGTCAGACATAATGTCTTTCTGTAAAGTTACTTCTTCAAGGTTTCATATCAGTTCGAATACAATAGCAGCTTCAGTCTTTTAATACACGTCTTTGTTCTCTGTTACACTTTCTCACACAGCTGTGTGCTATCTCAGTAACACATATACAAGGCCAAATCATTCCAACAGGAAAGAGCAGAAGATTTAATTATTTCACACATTTAATTTCCTGACCCAGCAGATAATCACTTGTGAAAAGCATAAACATTAAAACTTGCTAAGTTAGCATTCTGCCAGGGTCAAAGATCAGCTTTGCTTCAAGCCACACTGTAGTTTCAAAACTACTTACATTTACACATGAATTAATCCTTACTGTTATATGATTAATAGAATAAAATGCATTATATACTACTTTGCTTTTAAACTAGCATTTCTCATATATTCAAATACACATTTCTCTAACACTTTGTCCCTATCAAATGGTGCACTGCAACAGTCATCCCTCACCATAAAGGAGGAGTGACTACAGACCCTGGACATCATCGTCCCATTAGCCTGACAAGTCTGATATGTAAGGCTATGGAGCACATCATCATGGACCTAATTAACAAGGATATAAGGAATCTCCAAACTCTAGATTCCACGCAATGTGGTTTTATGAAAGGTAGATTATGCCTGCTCAACCTGGTTGACTTCTTTGAGTCAGTCACCAGAGCGGTGGATGAAGGTAAGGCAGTTCATACAGCCTACCTTGATCTGGCCAAGGCCTTTGTTACCATTCCTCACTCAGGAATTATTGATAAACTCACCAAACTAGGCATCAACCCCTATATTGTTAGGTGGGTTATAAATTGGTAAAGTGGAATCCCACAGGGATCAGTCCTGGGTCCTCTCCTGTTTGGCATTTACTTCTCAGAAGTCCAGGCCAATACGGAGGGACTCTGACTGACCATATTCGCAGATGACTGCAACCTGAGAGTCATTATTAACTCCCCAAGTGATGCAGACATCCTACAGAAAGGCCTTACTGAGACCAATGACTGGTGTCAAAACCATGGCCTTAAGCTTAATGCCAAAAAATGCATCGTCATCTCCTTTGGGAAAAACCCCAGTTCCCACTAATTCCTACATCGATGGGAGCCCACTGAACACAGAAGGCATTATAAGAGATCTGGGGACAAAGGTTGACAGCAACCTCTCCTTCGATCACCACATTGCCACAGTGGTCAGAAAGTCCTTCTATGTGGCACATCTCATTACCAAGGATTTTGCATCCAGGAAGAAAGAGGTCATTATTTCTCTCTACCCTTTCCTCATTAGACCATTCATAGAGCATAATGCTCCATTTGGCATGTACCTCACTAGACACCTGCAACAGCTGGAGAGGCCACAAAAGTACCTCACAAAGAGGATCATAGGCCTTAAACACATGTCCTACATGGACAGACTCAAAACACTCCAGCTATTCTCTGCCTCATATTGTCTTCTAAAAGGCGATCTCTGACTTATAAAGCCATGTCTGACCCAGATCTGTTAGAAATGCTACATCTAAAGAAATCCAGTCCCTCTCCACCACACGCTCCAGAGACCTCAACCTCATTACCACAATCAACAGAACATGCTGGAGGGACAGTTCCATAACCCAGAGACTGCTGATACTCTGGAATAGACTTCCCATACATGCCAAGCAGAGCACCTCACTAACCCTCTTCAAGAGAAATCTTGATTAGTGGATGGGAAACAGAAAGTTCACCCCGGGGATCACTCTAGTGGCTCTACTTGATAGAGGCACTGGGAACTAATGTCGGGTGGCATGATGCCAGGGCACTTCTATGGGCTAGACTTATAAAGTCTGTGTGTGTGTGTGTGTATATATATATATATATATATATATATATATATATATATATATATATATATATATATATATACATACACACACACACAGACACACATACACACACACACACACACACACACACACACACACACACACACACACACACACACACACACACACACATATATATCTATATATATATATATATATATATATATATATATATGGTTCCCTATCAGAAGCCTGAAACACTATAAGCCTGAAAATCAAAATCCTGAAACCAAAAGCCTGAAAAATCAAAATCCCGAAAACCCAAAATCCTGAAACTCAAAATCCTGAAAACACAAATAATGCTAATATGTCACTATAAAGACACTAATATCTACCAACTGACCCTGACCCTAACCCTAACCCTAAGGTCCATCACTATCGCACTCACCTGACCCGCCCTAACCCTAACTCACTTAAACCGTCCCTAACCCCAATATTTGTCACTATTGCATACATGCCTAACCTGCGCCCTAACCCTAACTCACTTAAACCGCCCCTAACCCTAACATAAAACCAACACACTTACCTGAACCCAACGCATGACCTAACACCACAGGGCTAACAATAGCAAAGCCACAATGACGTCAGTATGTCCATTTTGTGTTTTCAGGATTTTGAGTTTCAGGATTTTGGGTTTTTGGGATTTTGAATTTTCAGGCTTTTGGTTTCAGGATTTTGATTTTCAGGCTTATAGTGTTTCAGGCTTCTGATAGGAAACTATACATATATATATATATATATATATATATATATATATATATATATATATATATATATATAAAAAACAAACTACATGTGAATAGTGCACAAACAACCCAAAAGAAGCAGGAAGTGCTATGGAGGAAAATACACCATCGAGCCACAAAAACCTCCAGCTCTATTACACTATAGTGCTGGATGTTTTTGTGGATCAATGATTTAATATATATATATATATATATATATATATATATAAATATATATAAATATATATATATATATATATATATATATATATATATATATATATATATGGGTCTACCTGAAAACACCGAAAGTCCACAATGCCGACAACGAGAACACTGACACCGGAAGATCGACAACGGAGATGAACGAAAGTTGAGAATCCCGATGTTGAGAACACTGACATGTTAAGGTAAGTGTGCGATAGGGATGGAAGTTAGCGTCAGGGTGTGGGTAAGGTAAATGTGTGATAGTGACGGACGTTAGGGTAGGGTGCGGGTCAGGTAAGTGTGCGATAGTGACGGACTTTAGGTTTAGGGGTGGGTTAAGTGAGTTAGGGTTAGGGTGCGGGTAAGGGAAGTGTGCAATAGTGATGGACTTGAGGGTTAGGGGTGGATTAAGTGAGTTAGGGTTAGGGTGCAGGTAAGGTAAGTGTGCGATAGTGACGGACCTTAGGGTTGGGGTTTGGGTTAAGGTTAGTGCATAGATAGTTGTATATGTAAGGTTTAGTGTAGGTTTGTAAGGTTTTTGGTGTGCTTGTGTTGTGTGTGTGTTTTTTGAGAAAGGTATTTGTTTTGTTGATTGTCGAGATTGTGGTTTGTCGGGCATGTGAAGTTTCGTGTTTTTGAACTTTCGGTTTCTTTCGGTTTTGTCATGTCGGTTATTTCGTTGTCAGTGTTTTGACGTGTCGGTGTTATCAGGTAGACCCATATATATATATATATATATATATATATATATATATATATATATATAAATAAAATTGCATATGTATGCATACGTTTGTAACATTAACCTGTTCAATTTGAGCAGATTTGGATGTTCCAAACATGAATGATATATGCAAATCGATTATATCACTTAAATTAACCCTGACTGACAGGTCATCTGCTTGATGTAATAGGTCTAATTGTGTTGGTGGGATCATTTGCTTATTAATTTTAATTAATTCTACTGGCTATTTAACACCTAGTATGCTAGCCTTCCCGTTGGTTGTAAGTAATATCCATGGTAACAAACATGCAAAAGTCTAAGTACAATGATAAGTACGTAACATCAGTGACTGTAAGCCTCAAACCTATGATTGACATTCTACAGTAATTACGAATCGCTGCTGAGGACAAGAAATTCCACAGATGTGGGCACTTATCAGCTGTCAGCATGGAGCATCTGCAGTTTTGAAAATGCCATGCCAAGAACTATATAGCCTTATCAAAAACATCAGTAAACACCTTTATTGACAAAAGTAAAATTTGTGTGCCACTGCTAGTCTGCTTGATGTATGAATGGGCCTGGAAAACCTCTGTAACTGGCAAGTGAGGGTGCTGGTGTCTCTGACCATGTCAGTTGTGGAATGGTATTAATTCACATGCGACATCTGTACTTGAAAATTATGCCAAGACCCAGTGTTACTGGGTGGACCAAGAAAACAGGTGCAGAGTGGCAAAAGTGCATTTGTCAAGGCAAAGTATATCAGGGACAGAAATGTGGCACAGAGAAATTGTTGGGTATGACATTTATCACTGTGAATCCAAAATGGACACCTTAGCTTTGTTCATAAAAGAGATGCAGTAACATTGGCCACATTAATCACAGTGTATATTTACCTGAATCTACCAATGTCTTGGATGAATGGGCTTTCATAGGGGTCTTGCTGAGCTATGAGACATGAACTACAAATGCCTAACAGTGAATCACAGTGAAAATTTTGTAAAATCTGTCACAAGTAGTCACAGAAGCTCATCAGAGGCAATGTAGTTAAAGGATAAGAAACATTGTAAGTTCATGAATGAAACAAAGACCCATATGATAAAATCTTTCCTGTAAGAATACATGTGGAGATCCTAATTTACCTTAGACTTTGCTTTGTTAACCAACATTCTAAATCAGATCCATGAATTTCAAGTGTCTTGAGACATAGCAATGGCATGCCCTGTACTGGAAATTTACCTACACTTTATGGAGGCCTTGGAGGACAGTAACATGGAAAATTTGTCATCAGATAATTTATAACATGGATACTATACATCATTCCTCTAAAACATCACACAGTATTTTCTAGTGTTTAGTTATTTTACTTCTTTAAGAATTCCTGCTTTTATTAGTAACATGGTACTAGATTTTGTATTGTTTATTTGTTATTATTGTTATTACTTTGTTCATAAGTTCATAGGTTAATACTAGGCTAATGGCACAAGAGCATTTACAAGCCTAGCCAATAATACCCAGAATATGACAATATGATATTAATTCCCCAAGTCTAGGAAGGGGTAGTATCAGGGTAGTGGGTCCTTGGGTGTTGGAGGCCTTAGACATTTTACAGACTACCTCTGTCCACTAGGGACATGGGCAGTACCCCAGGAGTGAATTTATGTTTCCCCTTCCATTTATGCAAATTCTTTTTGAAGAGAATGAGGGATGTGCTTTGTTTTATGAAGATGGAAAGTTTATTCCATAGACAAGGTAGCCTTTGGGATACAAATCTGTCTCTCCAGCAAGTTATGTTAGAGTCACAAATAAGGTTCAGGTCCATGGAATGCTTAACCATCATATAATTTTTCTTGCGAATATGTACGATTTTCATCAGGGCTGGATCAGAGAATGCCTTGTAGGTAAGGCATAAGTGCCCTCTCAATAAACGATATGAGATGGAGTAAAGGGATAGGCCTTTAGTTGTTCTGCATGAGTATGTGTCTTACGCTTTGTATATTTTTTAGTGGGAAATGTCTGAGTCATTGTACTCAATTATGGGCCTGATGAGGGCCGAGTACAATAGACCTATGACTTCCTTTGATCTTGATGCCATGCCTTTACTTATAAGGTGAGCGAAACAGAATGATTTCCTCACTATTGTAGCTACCTGGTGGTCAAAGTCTAGTTACTATCTATCTGTGTTCCTAGGTCCCTCACCACTGAGTCTGCTTTTAGGGGTGTGTAATCAAGATTATGATTTACAGGGATATCTGATTTACTGAAGGGTATGATTACACCTTTTTAGTATTTAGTCCCAGACCATGGTTTTGGCACCAGTCTTTTGTCATTTTTAGTTCTATTTGTAGGATGTCAACATCATTTGGGGATGCAATGATTGCTCCCAGCTTACAGTCATCAGTAAACTTGGTGAAACAGAGGTTCTCAACATTGGCCTTCACTTCAGAGAAGTTTATACCAAACAGGAGGGGTCCAAACACCGTGTTCCATAGAACACCACTTGTAATGGGTATGTTATTGGAAGTGGATTCATTTGTCTGGACAACATCTGTCCTATCAGTGAATCATTTGGCTATGCATCTGACAATGTAGGGGTTTATGCCTAAGTAAGTAAGTTTATCTATGATCCCAGAGTGGGGAATTCTGTTGAAAGCTTTGACCAGGTCTTGATAACTGGTGCATACTGTTTTATCCTCATCCATGGCCCTGGTTACTTTCTTAAAGAAGTCCACCCAATTGAGAAAGCAAGACCTCCCTTTGACAAAGGCAAATTGGGTCTAATCCAGTGTATGGAGACTTCCTATGTCATTATTGATCAGGTCCATGATAATTCTCTCCACGGCCTTGCAGATAAGACTGGTCAAGCTTTTGAGTCTGTATTCCCTGGATTAGTAGATCCCATTGTGCAGAGGGACAACTGTTGCAGTCCTTGATTCCTCTGGCATAGAACCTGTCCAGAGGCTATGGTTAAAGAGGGTTTCTAGTGGCCCTGACAGATTCTGTTTTAAGCTATTTAAGAAGCATCCTGGAATGTTTTTGGGACCCATGGAGACTGTGTTCTGGCTTTAGCAAGTGCAGTAAGGATCTATTCCCTCATAATTACCAGTAGGGGAATGGTTGCAGGTATTTATTTGGGTCTGGTAGGAGGTGAAGTGTGGGAGAAGTTTGAAATGAACTTGCCAGCCAGTGGGTTTGCTATAGTTTCAGGCTGGTCATAATTGTTGCTGTTCATGATTAACTTGTCCCATTGCTGAGTGTTTCCCCTGAGGTTATGAACATAACTAAAAAAACCCTTATGGTTATATTTCACCTGGCAGGCTATCTTTGCCTCATAGTTTACTTTGGCAGATTTGACCAGCTCTCTAATTTGTTTGTTTAGTCTGTTGAGTGCCTTTTTTGCACTGTTTGTCTGTTTTGGGGAGGATCTTTTTTTCCTTTTGCTGAATAGTCTATTTTTGTAGGGATCCACCAGGTTGGTTTATTTTTGCCAGAAATCATAGGTTTGACTCAGACAAGTACTGCCTCCTCTATGCAGCTATTACTGTGGCTGTGCTTCTGTGTACAGCTCATTGTAGGCCTCAGGGTCATCCATGTTTGGAGGGGCTTGGAAGTTTATTTAATAAGCTGTCACTTAGATTGAGGTAACTAGCCTTAGCAAAGTTCTTTACAGGTTTGGAGTTTGATGAGGGTTCTAGGCCAGCTTTAATAATAAAGGATCTCACCAGGGAGGAGTTTGTGCACGGGAGGGAGCAGCATCCCTCCATGTTTGTGAGTACTAGGTCTATGATATTTGTACCTTTAGTTGGGGAGCTAATTAGTTGCTCCAGGGTTTCTGCATTGGCAAAGTCCAAAAACCTCTGAGCAAGTGAATTATCAGTCATATAAGTCTCCTAGTTTATGGAGGGATAGTTGAAGTAAGTCATAAGTATAGTGATAAGGCTGAATGTTAAGAGATTATAGTAGGTTTAGGTTGGAGGTGTGGTTTCCCAGACTCATGTTAGGTGATCTGTAGTTAGCAAGGATATGATAGGGGATCACACCTATGGTGATCTTTAGCTAGCAAGGATATGACAGAGGTTCACACCTAAGGTGATCCGTAGCTAGCAAAGATATGGTAGGGGTTCACACCTGTGGTTAGTTGGGCATGGAGCAGCTGAAGCAAGTCATACTGTTGGACCAGTCTAGCAGTATGCTTGTCCTTTGTGAACACTGAGACACATCCTCCCTTTTTTTATCCTAAGCTGAGGGGGATTGAAATGTATGAAAGGCATTGTTGTCTTTGATAGCTGAGGTGCTTTCCATGGTTCTGAACCATGTTTCCGTCTGCATTCTCCAGGGTGAGGTGTGCTTCCAAGAACTGCAGTTTTTTTATTTAAACTCCTAGCACTGAGTAGCAGTACCTTTAGGCAGTCGTGACTGATTTTTGTTATGTTGGAGAAAATAGTCTACACTGAGATTTGAAACAAAATATAGCCACAGAACATTCATATATGTCTAGTACTTAGCATTTTGAGCTAATGGCCATCACATTGCTTCTTAATTACAAATGTTCTTGCATATTTAGGTTGTATGATAAATACTGTGTCATAGGTAACAGTATATGTATTGAATAATACTTTATTAAAAATTAACAGCTTCTACAACTTTAGAAAAATGAAGATTTTTTTTCTTTGAGTGCCTACTGCAGGTTAATTATGTATGATAATATTAAACGTGTATTTATTTTGATAAATTATATGGATAGAATATATTAATTTTATGTGATAACATGTTTTCTTTTCTTTAAATCATTAATATTTACAACTGCATCTCAGTGTTAATTATGTTGTCATTACTGTGTTCACAAATGGCTTACTGTTTGAATACGTATGAGTTAATGTCTGCGTTCCAAGTGAATATTCATTAAGTATACATGATGTAGAAAATAGTTTTTGTTCTTTTTTCCAATAAGTTATATTTGGGCTGGGTTTGCTAATGTGATTGAAATGGGATTTAATATCGCTCTCAAATCATCAAGCCAGATTCATGAAAGACTGACTTTTCAATGGCATGCATCATAAAAAATAGGACCATCCCCAGCACTTGTATTAAAGCTCACAATAAATTACTTTGTGGTCATGTCTTCATTTTGATTTGTTATTAAAATGCATATGATGCAAATGTGACCCATTTGTTTTTTTTTTTTTGCCTTAATGGAGAAATCTTTCATGTAATTTCAAAAATGATTACAAGATTTTCAATCACAGAACAATGAAAGCCAGACCACTGATCCCTTTTCTTAATGTCATATCACTTTAAAATACACAGAGACTAGAGGTCAAGGAGAATTTCTATAATCAGTGATAAGAAAGATACATTATAAGAATAATTGCACCATGATCTTGTTAGACACTTAACACCAAAGTATTACAAAAGCCTAGAGCTTTTACAAGTGTGAGCTATAAATGATGGTCACAAAATATTCATTATTGCATTTCTGCAGTCAACAAAAAGTCATTCATCAAAACAAATATTTGATTTTCTGATACTTTAGAGGTAGAACTGCAAGCTTTAGGATTAATTAAATAAATGGCTGAGCCAGGTTGTGATTTGGTACAACCTAATTCCAGAATAGAAAGGTTTCTGTTGTACTTTACAATTTAGTTTAGAGCTCTTGAATGATTTTCGTCTGCATTACTCTTGATTTTAGAAGAAAGTGTATTCATCATCATCATCATCATCATCATCATCATCATCATCACCAACCTTTTTCCCATTTTTTTCTACATGGGGCCAGGGGGTTACATCAGCTTTTGCCATATCTCTTGATTCAATGCCATTCTCCTACCTTCTTTGACAGTCATGCTTGACTGATACAGATCTTCTCTCACACAGTCCATCCATATCTTTGTTGGATGTTCTCAGTTCCTCTTGCCTTCTTTCTGTCTCTCCCAAATCTTCTTCATCAGACTGTCTTCTGCCTTCCAGGATGTGTGTCCGGACCACCGAAATCTGTTCTCTTTGTCATTCTCTGCAATTGGAGCTACTTTGGCTTCTGCTCTGATATCTTTATTTCTTCATCTGTCCCTCAGTGTGTATCCTACTACTACCTAACTATCCTCAGGCACTTCCTCTCCAGCACCTCTGGCTTCCTCAGCTGCTCTGTCTTTACTGTCAAGGTTTCTATACCCTAACGTGGTACTAGTTTCACCACTGTTTTGTACACCTTACCTTTCAGCTTCTTTGGCATTTCTCCTACCACATATTACCTCTGACACTCTGTGCCAGTTGGCTGCAGCACCTTTGATTCTAGTTTTGACCTCCACATTCAGAGTTTACTTCTCCTCAACCACCCCCCTCAGATATGTGAAGCTGCTCACCTGTTCCCCTATTTTCCTTTCTATCTAAATGTTTAGCTTTTTCTGATTCCCCCATTTACTGCCATTACAACTGTCTTAGCTGTATTCAATGTCATCCCATGTGCTCTGCATTCAATTTCCCTGTCATCTCCTGAAATTCTTGGCTAGAGCCTGCATGTAATGTCACATCATATGCATACAGCAGCTTTGTTAATCTGCCCCAGCCAACTAGTTTAATAATATAGTCCATCACCAGCATGAACAGCAGTGAACTTGGAGCTGAACCTTGATGCAAACCCACTCCCACTGGGACCCCTCTGTGAGTCTGAACACTGTTCATACTTGTGCTACTGGGTCCTTGTACACAACCTGCACTAATTCTGCCAATGTTCCTGGGACTTTGAACCATTGCAGGACTGCCCAAATTACCCTTCTTGGAACCTTGTCATATGATTTCTTCAATTCTAGGAATGGCCAGTTGAATTCTTTCTTCATCTCTAGCTTCTTCTTAACTGTCTGTTTCACTGCAAACATTGGGTCAGTTGTGCTGCATTCTGATATGAACTACTCATCTCCCATCTTGCTTTGTACTACTGAGCATATTCATTTTATCAGTCACCCTCTCCAGAACTTTCATGCAGTGTGACAGCAGTTTGACACCTCTATATTTCCCATAGTTGAGAGTGCCCCCTTTGTTCGTGTAAAGTGGCACTAGTATGCTTGTTTTCCAGCCAACTGAGATATGCTTTTCTCTTCATACTGTTATGAATACTCACTGGAGCAGTTTCTCCCCTAACTCACCAAGGATATTGAAAGTATCTGACATTGCCTCATCTGATCCTGTTGCTTTTCCTGACTTCATTTGTTGAACTACAGATCTTAATTCTTCTATGGTGGGCTCTGTGATGTCCCTCCTCTGGGCCAGTGATTAAGGATCCTCAATCCTCACCACTTACACTGGTGGGGAGCATTCACTTTGAAAAAAATAGGCACACACAGTATTTTCAGATGCAGATCTCTACACCAAGTACAATTACCCTTAAGAGCACACAAGGAATGCGCACTCCAGTCTTGGGGCTGGGCTTTCCAGGCCCCAAATAAGATTCCCCACTGACCACTATAGAGCTGATTCCTTAGCCAGGTGTTCTAAGCCAAGTCTTCCACCACCCTCTCTAGGAAACTGGTGCTCTCAGTGTCCCTGTTCAAAGTAGCTGTCATACACACTCTCTTTGAGATTTGATTTTCATACACACACACACACATACACACACACACACACACACACACACACACACACACACACACACACACACACACACACACACACACACACCTGGAAAAGGCTGGCACAGCTCACCCCTCTGCCACCTCCACCCAGACTATAAAGTAGTTTCACTGCCGCCAGAACACCTGAAGCCAGCTACTTTAAGGCTCTTACAAGGGTACCCAATTATACTTAGTAAATTTAATATTTATACAAATGGTAGTGTTTAACCAAGCAGCAAGATTTCAGAAATGTGGAGCCACAGTGCCACTAAATAAATGCAATTATTCTCAAGGGTTAAATATTTTCTAAAAGACCAGCCACAATGAAAAGTTTAGCGATATTTAATAATAAATGAAAAAAATGAAATTACTGAATATCTATTTACAATAAACACCAGAGGTTCATTCACAGGAAATATAAAAAAAAACAACTCAGATGGAAAGACTCAGACAGATA
This sequence comes from Protopterus annectens, assembly GCF_019279795.1. NCBI lineage: Eukaryota > Metazoa > Chordata > Ceratodontiformes > Protopteridae > Protopterus > Protopterus annectens. Next base: position 505,044,132 of record NC_056750.1, read on the forward strand.
CAAGAAAAAAAACTACACTTAGCTAATCTCACTATATTTTCCTAACTGAGTGAAGAATTATTGTTCCCTAGTTACTTCCTAAAGCAAGGCAAGATGAAAGTGGATGAGTGTCTCTTATCAGGTACAAAAACAGAGTGCACTTATCACATCTCCCACTAGTGTTCAAATGCAATTTTAGTGCTGGCTACAGAATGACATCACATCTGGTCACCTGCCTCGGTGGTTCCCACACTACCCCTCCATAGAAACTGAGTCAGAATCTGTCACTGATGTGTCACAATACAGACACAGAACTTTAGTTAAGGTTTATTACAGCATTTGGAAACTGTAAAACAATTCCAACACTTCCACCCTTCCTGCAGAGGCTAACAAGTCATTATTTGGCTGCATTCAGACCTGTGATATAAAATATTTATGACCTAAACCAAGTCATTTAATTTTAAGATATTTTGCTTAAGGTTAGCTGGGCTGAACTTAACCACTTTCCTTCCAGTATCCTCTTTTAAAATATATACATTTCATCAGTTACAATACAGTCTGACATACCTATATATTTCTTTTCTGTCCAACAGGACCCACTGTTGATACATGTTTTAACACCAACAACTTTGCAAATACATTTTAACACAAGGATCTGTACAAATCAGTTTGATATTCAAGTGACATATAATTCTTTAGAAAACTCCAGCTTGCTATGTTGGCATATGTTACACATGCACTGCCCTACTCCCTTTGGCACAGCTAGCAATACTTCACATCATCACATCTCCCCCTTTGAAAACTTAAGCTAGTTTTTCAAGTGAGCCTGGAGAAACATTGCTTGAGAGAAATTAACCTTTCTGGGAACACAAAACACATACCCTGTCTTGACAGCCTATCTGGATTGACATTGCTGACCCCACTATGGTACTTCACCATCATATCATATCCCTGCAACCCTAGGCTGCACCTTAATAACTTGGCATTTTGATGGCTGGCTTTATGTAGCCATGTTAAGGGATTTGGTCTGTAACCACAGTGAATTTCTTTCCATACAGATAGGGCTGAAGTTTTTGCACTGCCCATACTATGGCTAAACATTATTTTTCTACAGCTGCATCATAACATTCCTTCCTGGGTTGGAGTTTATGGCTGAGATATACAACAGGGTGCTCTTCTCCATCTGAGGAAATCTGGCTGAGCACAGCTCCCACCCCATGGTATGAAGCATCCACCTACACAACAAATTATTTGCTGTAATCTGGACTGGATAACACAGGGGGTCCTTCTGAAGTCTCTTAAAGCTTTTGGAATACATGCTTGCAGGCTGAGGTCCACACAGACTTATCTGACCTGTTTTTCTCATCAGGTCTGTGAGAGAAGCAGTTATTGTACTATAATTGGGAACAAACTTTCTATAGTACCCTGCTGTCCCCAAGAATGGCCTCATCTCCTTTTTGGTAACAGGGGCAAGCCATGCCTGAATAGCTTTCACTTTGGCAGGTTCTGGTCTAATCTTACCACCCCCCACTCTAGGTTCCAGGTAGGAGACCACTGCCATACCCACCTGACACTTACTGGGCTTAATGGTCAACCCTGACTTTTGCATAGTGCCCAGGAGCTCCCTTGTCATGCAGAAGGTGCTTTTGCCAGGAATGGCTGTAGATGGCAATATCATCCAGATAAGCAAAGGCATAATATCCTGCTCCTGCCAGGATACAATCTGACAGCTTTTGGAAGGTTGCTGGGGAATTTTTCATCCCAAAGGGCATCTTTGTGAACTTGTATAATCCAAAAGGAGTCACAAAGGGTGACCTCTCTCTAGTGATGGGAGTCAGGTGCACCTGCCAGTAGCCCTTGGTCAGATCAATATTTGTCAGAAGCTTAGCCCTATCCAGCTGCTGTGAGGCTTCAGCTGTCCTAGGCATGGGGTAAGCATCTGACTCTGTGTGAATGTAGTCTACACAGAACCTGATGCTGCCATCCTTCTTTGGTACCAGCACCACTGGGGAGGTCCAGGGACTGCTGGACCCCTGGATTACTCCCAGTTCCAACATTTCCTGTATCTTCTCCCTCAGAGTGTCTGACTGCCTCACTCAGGCACTTGTAAAGGGCCTGCTTGATAGCTCTTTGGGGTCCTGTAGTAGCCACATTGTGCTGCACGAAGTGGATGCGCCCAGTTTTCCCAGTGAACATGTCTCCAAACTCCTATAACACTGCTTGGATTTCTCAAATCTGGGTAGGGGATAGCCACTGGGGCATTGCTACCCCTTCTACATAGGTGTTGGTCCAGGCTATCACCAGATTCCCCTCAGACTTCTCCTGCCATCCACTGCAAATAGTCAGCACAAGGGCCTCCTTATCATGGCAAGGCTTCATCATTTTAACATGGTACAGTTTTTGCCTCTGCCTCCTGCCTAGAAGTTTTACCTTGTGGTTAACATCACTGACCTTCCTTACCACTTTGAATGGTCCTCCCCAAGCTGCCTGCATCTTATTGTGTCTGACAGGAATGAGCACCATAAACTGCTGTCCCACAGCATACTTTCAGGCTCAAGCATTCCTGTCATACCAGACCTTTTTCTGTTGTTGGACTCCTGCCAGGTACTCCTGGGCTGAGCCCATCAGCTCCCTAAGCCTTGTCCTGAAGTTTAGGACATATTCCACAACAGACATCTTGTGGGATTCACACTCGCCCTCTCACTCATCATAAATTGAATCCATGGGCCCCCTCACCCTATGCCCATACAGCAACTCAAAGGGTGAGAAACATGTGGATTCCAGAGGTACCTGTCTGTATGAAAACAGCAGATGGGGAAAATATGTGTCCCATACTCTCTTAAACTGGTCTGCAAATGCCCTTAACATGGTCTTCAATGTAGATTTAACCTCTTCACAAGACCATTAATCTGGAGGTGGTAGGAGGTAGTCTTTAGGTGCTTCACGCGACAGTGTTCACACAGACAAGCTAGCAGGTCTGACATGAAATTAACACCTCTGTCAGTCAGTATTTCTATTAGGAAACCTACCCTGCTAAAAATCTCTAAAAAAGCATTTGCCACCTTCTCTGCCTCGATGGAGGACCGAGCCACCACCTCAGGTATCTAGTAGCATAATCTACTACCACCTTGTCTCCTGCCTTGCCTACATTTTTGCACAGTTCACAGATTCTGCAGCACCCTGTTACATCCCTTGCAATCCAAGACTAGTAAAAGTTCTGCATAATATGTCTCTTGGTATGCTTTATGTCCATATGATGCCGTGGGCTATGGCTAGAAGTGCCAGATGGTAGACTCTGGGCACTACCAACTGCTTTATTACCTTACGCTCTAGCCCTCTCTCAGGGGTCCACTCTCTACACAGTAACCCTTTGTTCCAGTATACAGATTCCCCTTTTCCTTGTGGACCAGGTGCCTCCTTAGCTACCTCCCTCATGTCTCATAATGTAGGTTCCGAGACCTGAGCCTGTCTCACCTCTGCCTTTGTGACCCTTCTCAGCTCCCCTTCAACAGGAAGTCAAGTATCTTCTGACAGTGGTGCCTCACTGGCAGCCTGGGTACTACCACTCACCTCTGCTCTTGCAGTCACCCTCTCCAAGGGAATATCAGTACCTATCAACAGCTGTGGCTCACCTTCAGGCTTCCTGATACAGGGTAGATATCTCACTGAATTAGCTACATCACCAGCCCTGGCTTTAGATGTGGAGTCTCTCTGTGTCTCCCCCAGGCTACCAGTCCCACATGCCTGTCCCCAAGCCTGACTGCATGTAACTGCATGCACGCAAGATACTGCATTATCAAAACCATTCCCTATCAAGACATCTGCAGAGATATCCTCACCTACTTGCTTGCTTCATTTTCCACCCTCCCATCAAGATGAACCCTGGCCAAAGCTATTTGGAATGGGGTCCCTCCTAATGCTCTGATTAGAGTGGACTGCCCAAGCAAGTACTGCTCCTCTTTAACCACTGCAGGCTTCACAATGTTTATGTCAGAGGCTGTGTCTCTCTTGGCAGTGGTCTGTTTTCCATCCTCTAAGAAAGCATACAAACTCTGGTGGTAGTTTGGTACTCCTGTTGTCTCTAGACAACTTACCACCGGCATACTGTTATTCCCACTTGCTGGCTCCCTCAATTTTGTTCCCCACCTTACTTCAGTGGACATTTGTATGCTACATGGCCCCTCTGGTTACATTTAAAACATCTAAACCCTGATCCTGGCTGTGTACCTGAACTAGTGGCTTAACCTTTTACTGGTAGACACTGTTGGGGTAGTTTAGGCTGCTCACTATGGGTTCTCTTATATCCATGTGCAGTACTGGGTATTCCCTTCTTGTGCAGTGGTGCCCTGCTTGCCAAGTAGAGATCCCCTTTTCTCCCAAGCTCATCTGCAGAGTTACACTCATGGTCTGCCAACCAGATTCTCACGTCCTCAAGCAAATTGCTAAGGGCTTGTTCCCTCACCAAAAGGTCCACCAGCCTTTCAAAAGTGGTGACCTGACACCCACTCACCCACCTATAGAAGTAAGTGCTTAGCTTAGCAATATAATCACATACACTTTCATCTGCACTTTGTCTATACTCAAGAATTTTTTTTCTGTAAGCTTCAGGTGTTAACTTAAAACATTCCAATAAATGTTGTTTAACCTTGTCATAATTTAAACAATCAGTATCAGACACTTTAGAAACAGCAGTTTCAGCTTTACCATTGAGTAAGGGGGTCAGAAAGCTATTGGTCAACTTCATATTGTTTACAAACTCTTTCAAATATATTAATAAAACTATCATAATTATCACCTTCTGTATACTGTGGAAGAAATTTACTGACCTTTGTTGCTTGTGGGATTCAGTTATTCCCTTTCCCATTACCTCCATGTTCCTGTTGAAGAGTCAGCATGTCCCTCTCATGTTGACACTGTTTCTCATTTTATTCAGCCTCCAAATGCCACAGTCTCTCTGCCAATTCTAATTCTATACTTTTGCCTCCAATTCATATCTCTTTAACTCTAGACAGGTTTTTAAGTCCTCTGAGAATAAGGTGAACTGTCCTCTGAGGGCTAGCACATCCCCATCACCAGACTGGTTGTCTTTCTGGTTGCTGGTCTGTGCTGCAACTGCAACTAAGGCTGAAATCATTTCTTCTTTAGTCAGGTTGGCATGCAGCAGTTTTTGGATTTGCACACTTTAGTGAAATGGTTCACTGTCAGCTTGCCATAATTCTCTACTGACATCTTTGTCTGCTTTCCCTGACTGAACTAAAAATTAAATAAATAAATAAAACTGTTGTGAAAAATGAAACTCTGTTTGTTTAACGTGTGGTTGCTAAGAGTACACACACCTTTAGTGACAATTGCTTACAGGCTACAGAAATTCAGTTAATACCAACACTGCTGCACACCAATATGTAACATCCTTCCTCTGAGCCAGTGATCAAGCAGCCTCAACCCTCACCACTGACATCGGTGGGGAACATCCACTTTGAGAAAAATAGAGACACACAGTATTTTCAGATGCAGCTCTCCGCACCAAGTACACTTTCCCTTAACAGTACACAGGGAGTGCACACTCCAGTCCTGGGGATAGGCTTTCTCTCCAGGACCAAAATAAGATTTCCCACTGACCACTATAGTACTGAGTCCTCACCCAGGTCTTCTAAGTTAAGTCCTCCACCACCCTCTCTATGAAATCAGGGCTCTCAGTGTCCCTGTTCAAAGTAGCTGTCACACATACTCTCTTTCAGGTTTGAGTTTCATACACACACACACACACACACACACACACACACACACACACATGCACATATCTGGGAAAGGCTGGCACAGCTTACCACTCTGCCACCTCCATCCAGACTATAAGGTAATTTCACTGCAACCAGAATACCCAAAGTCAGCTCCTTTAAGGCAAGGGTACCTACTTATACTTAGTAAAAGTAATATTTATACAAACAGTTGTGTTTAACCAAGCAGCAAGACTTTCAGGAATGTGGAGCACCAGTGCCACTAAATAAATGCAAGTACTGTCAAAGGTTAAATATTTTCTTAAGAGCCAGCCACAAGGAAAGGTTTACATATATGTAATAATAAATAAAAATATGAAAATACTGATTATCTGTTTACAATAAACACCAGAGTTTCAATCACAGGAAATATAAAAAACAACACAGATGGAAAGATTCAGACAGATACAGAAGAAAATTATATTTAGCTAATCTCGCTATATTTTTCTAACTGACTGAATAGTTACTGTTCCCTAGTTATTTACTAAAACAAGGCAAGATGAAAGTGGATGAGTGTCTCTTGTCAGGTCCCAAAAGAGAGTGCACTTATCACATCTCCCACTAGTATTCAAATACAATTGAAGTGTTGGCTACAGAATGACATCACATCTGGTCACCTGACTTTGTGGTTCCCACACTAGCCCCCTCACTAGAAACTGAGCCAGAATCAGACACTGATATATCACAATGCACACATGGAACTTTAGCTTTAGCTAAGGTTTGTTACAGCATTTGGAAAAAGTAAAACAATTCCAACATTTCCACCCTTCCAGCAGACATTAACAAGCCATTCACTGGTTGAATTCAGACTTGTGAGATAAAATCTTTATGGCCTAAACCAAGTTATTTAATTTCAGGCTATATTTCTTAAGGTTAGCTGGGCTGAGCTTAACCCTTCCCTTCCAGTATCCTCTGTTAAAATATATAAATTTCATCAGTTATAGCAATACAGTCTCACATACATGTATATTTCTTTTCTGTCCAGCGGGACTCAATGTTGATATATTTTTAACACCAGCAACTTTACAAATAACATTTTATGCCAAGAATCTGTACAGATCAGTTTGATATTCAAATGACATAATTATTTACAAAACTCCAGCTAGCTATGCTGGTATATGTTACAATTGCACCTCCCTGCTCTCTCTGTCACAGCTGGCACTACTTCACATCATCACAGGCTTCTCTTCTTCTTTCATTGCAGGCTGTGTCTGGGGCAGTAGTGTTTACTTCTTTCAGAAGCTCCTGGAAATACTCCTTTCATCTGCCTTTGATGTCCTGTGTACTTGTGAGAAGGGTGTTTCTGGCATCCCTTATCAAGGTGCTTGATAACTATCTTCTTTATCTTTCTGCCTCTGCCGCACAACCAGATAGAGTTTCTTTGTGCCATCTAGACAGTCACTTTCCAGAAGCTGGTAGGGTGCCTCTGATGCCTTATTCGTTGCTATTGCAATTGTTGTCTTAATCTAATTGTTAGCCTGCCTATATTCCTTCTTTGCCTCTTCCATCTTTTTCATCTCCCACTTTTTCCTCCATTCCTTTTTAATTTTGATGACTTCTTGGACTTCTTCATTCCACCACCAGGTTTCCTTATGCACCTTATTTCCATATCTAGCTCGGCCACATATCTGTTCTATAGTTCAAACACATGCAGTTTTGATGTGCTGTCATTCTTCTTCCACTCCACATATTTATTCTTCTTCCTGAGGTGCTAGAGCAATGAATATTTCATTGAACTCTTGTGCTTTCTCTCCACTCAACTTCCTGGTCTTCAGCTTAGTCTCTCTTGACATTAGAGCCTTCTGTATATACTGCTTGCAACTGACTGTGGCAACCAATGATTTATTCTGTGGGCTGACTGTTTCAGTGGAGATGACTTTGTAGTTGCTGATCCTATGCCAATACACTTTCCTTACTAGGAAGAAGTCCAACTGGGTTGCATGTATGTGATTTTGTGACTGTCTGTCTTGCTGGACCATATGTTGGCTACCATCAAGCCATTTACCAGTCAGGAGTCTAAAATTACCTCTTGTTCCTTTTTCCTTGCTGCTTTACCCGTGTGGATGCAGGCAGTCCTCATCTCCCATTCTGTCTGTCTCGATATGTGCATTTAGGTCCCCCATTATCAACACCAACTCATGTTGTCCTGCTTTATCTAGTAGGTCCTGAAAATTCTGCCTGAATGCACTCTTTCTCTCTCACTCTCTCTCTCTGTCCAACCCTGCTGTTGGGCATAGGCTGATATTATGAACAGAGCACTATCCTTTCACTGAAGCCGGATTGCCATGAATCTATCAATAATTCTGATGACATCCCTCACTGTCTTCTGAAGACTTTCCCTTACTACAATTCCCACACCATTTTTAGTCTCTCCTCCTCTTCAGTAGTAGACTCCGGATCCAAAGCTAAGTGGCTTTATTGCACTGCCCTTCCATCTTGTATCCTGGATACACAGAATGCCGAGCCTACTCCTTACCATTATGTCATCCACTTCCAAGTTGTTTCCTGTCAGTGAACTTATACTGACTGCAGCAATCCTTAGTTCACATCTGAAAGGTTAATTGATTTTATGTACAGCTTTTTGCTTCACAGCGCTATCCCAGATAACCCATGCTGGGAAACTGGCCATTGGCTAGTCAGTTTCCCAGGGCTGCTAGGCTTTACGGCAAGCACACACTGGCGAATAGGAGCAAACAGACCCCTCCCACTGTTAGCATGGGTCCCTGATGTAAGTCAGAGTAGGCAGTGTCCTCAACCCACCTATCACCGGTAAATACCAGTTCCCATTTTTGGCAATATTAATCAATGTGACCAGATCACCTAGTGCTGATTTTTACACCATTGAGTGGCTAGCCCTGCCATTGGGTGCAGTCTGTGATCCTTGGTCTCCTGTCTAGAGGATACCATGCACCACAGTTGATGTCCAAAGTGGTTGGTCTATACAACTCTTCCCCCAGAAGCCACCATCTACAGTTTGTGCTAATACTCACAATTCCATTCTTGGGTGAGATTGAGATGAAAGCACAAAGCATGTTTTTGGGAGGTGGGAGAGATCCCACAGAGACACGGGGAGAACATGCAAACTCTACTTTATCTCTACTTTATGATATAGTTTGGGGCTCAAACATGTTTTCTTTTGTAGTACACTTGATTTTATAATGAAATGCATTATTAATTAAATATATTATTGTACTTAGTAATAAGCAAGTATATGGTTCCACATATCAAGGTATGTACATAGACAAGTATAGAAGCAGGACATAACATGTAAATAGTAACACAGATCTAAAACAAATCATGTAAAAGTCATCAAGAATTAACTCAACTAGCAGCTGTGATGACTACAGATGATTATGGTTGGCTCACAGACCATAACCAGTTTGTCAGTTGTTTGAGAAGAGGAAGTTCAAGAGAAGAATTTCTTTAAATCCATTTCAAAAACCTGTAACAAAATGTTGATATAATCTGTAACCCTGTCATTATCTTTTGTAGTATCTGGAATTTTGTTTTATGGACCTCAAGACCTGACTGACAGCATTTTGCACTGTTTTAATTTTAGTGGTCATTTCTTAAAACTCATAATTATTGTGAAGTTCACATGCACGCAAATGAAGATTACAGATAATGTAATGCATGACTGGTGAAAAACGTACATAACCCTGCAAATGATTTTTTAGTCGAATACAACACACTATGAAATGTAAAATACATAAATAAAATGGATAAAACTTGCAGTCACTTTTTCCTTTGAAATGCAGTAGATAAGCAAAACATAAAATGTTAAGGGGGAAAATTACATGAGTAAGTCTAAACGGGACATTTAAGTGTTTTGCTATCAACTGTAAAAACAGCAACTTTTTCTGGTTGGGGGAGTAATACACTCTTTCAGTCAACTTCATTAGGCAACTTCCTGTAATTTAAGCCATTAAATCATGTAGATGAATCTGTCCTTTTCAGTTACTTGAGGCACCATGTCATTCAGCTGAAGCCTATTGTTTAAATCTAAATTTTGACTGGCAAAAAATATACCATGGATTCTGACTCAACGAAGACGGAAAGTGAATAGAAAGACTTTTGCTGAGGTCATACCTCCCACTCCTACCTGATCTTGGGTGAGGCAGAAGATTTTTTTCTGAGAAATCTAGCTAACAGCAGTTTTCTCAAGTGTTTGTTCAGCCCTGCTTTGAAGTGCCTGTTACAGGACTATATGAAAAGTGTGAACTAATTTTTGTTATACATTTTTTCCTGCTACATTTTTTGCATTTCTTAGACAATGGTAGATAGGGCCTAATAACCTTTTTAACCAATAGCCTGTTCATTATTTATTTATTTGTTGACTAGTGTACAGCACTGATCCAAGTGGATTATGTTCAAGTTCATCCAGGAAAACAACACTTTGCATCACTAGTTAGATAACAGGAAGCTTTACAGTGAATCCTAAAAGCTATATGTCTGTTTAAACATTTATATTTCTTTTGCAGAAGTGTACATTGTCTGCATATTTAATTATTCAAACCATATTATTCATTTTTCTTTTAGTAAAACAGTGTATTTATTTTAAAATCAAAAACTTGTAGGTGATTATTATTTATTGCTATAAGAATACTGCAGTCTATGCAGGACCGTTGACATCTTCCTCTGTTAAACGCTGTTCAACTTAAACTAGCATTACTTTTTATATTTCATTTAACTTGTTTTCTAAGAGTAATACAGCAGTTGTAATCTTGAGTGTACCAAGTGGACTCTGTCTGGTGACACTAACTGCCACATGGCAGGAAATGTTAATAGCACTGCAGGAAAATAAAAGCCACTCTGGAAATGAGAGTTTATGTGTGTGAGAAATCAATTGTTTAGTCAAATTAGTTACTGTTGCTATCCTTGTACTGTAAAGCATTGAATTCAGAGTGAAGTGAGGTAAGCTTGGGAATCCAAGGCCTGTAACTCTGTTGAGTGGTTTGGCAGAGTCTGTTTGGGTATGGTTGGGATGGACTCATAGCCCAAGGCAGTACTGCATATTTGTCATGTAATCTTAATGCCAGACTTCATTTGCTTCTTTAGTAGGGTGGATTTTTATCGATATATATTTATTTTTATTTGGCTTGTTTGTTGGTCTTTCTTATATTTACTTGGGAGACTGATGAGGATCAAAGGACTGTAGTCACTATGATTAATGTGAAACCTGCAAAAACAATGTTATTATTTACTTAGTTATGGAGTACAGTAAAGGCACTTCATGTATTGCGTAGGTATAAGGGAAAATCTGTCATTTATTCATTCTATATACAGTTAGCTGAGACAGGCTATACAGTTGGTGGCCCTCCCCATTCTAGCACAACCTAGGCTAACTGGTAGTCAGAAACTCAGGTAGCAAATATGTAGACTAACAGCTGAGACAAGCAGCACTTCAGTTGTATGAGTCCACCTACTTCTAGTACAGCTGAGGCTGTGGTGAGTTAGTAATTCAGCTAGCAGATATGCAGATCCCTAAGAGTTGAGACAGTTCACACTCCATTTGTTGAGGGGGTGTTCTCTTACTTCAAGCACATATAAGGGTTGCTGACAACCAGTAATTCAGCTGGCAGATACGCAAGCCTCTGAGAGCTGAGATGAGCCACACTACATTTGACTGGGAGGGTCCTTCTACCTCAACACTAGAATGGGCCAATCTAGTAAGAGCTTTTCAGGATGAATCTGTTTTCTATTTAAAATACTTTTTTATCTTAAATAACCTTAGACACAGCTGATGCCCTGCTAAAAACTTTTATGCCAACAGATTACTGCTGATGTAGTTTGTGTACCATAGGAGACAGGCTGAGAATTATGTGGCTGAGATACATTGCTGAGTACAGCAGAAGTTATACAAACGTCAGAAATGTAACCAGTGATGTATTTACTATAAACATGAAAAAAACATTAAAGAGGTTGAAGATTGAATATTTTTATACACAGTTCTACCCTAATGTCTGCTGACCATCAAGTCTTCACAGTCAGACTACATCCATTAGACTACAGTGGAGTATAATGCACCCTTTTGCATGTAACTTACCAGACACCTGCAGCAGCTGGAGAGACCTCAGAGGTTTCTCACTAAGAAAATACAGGGAGTCCAAACCATGACCTACATGGACAGGCTGAAGCCCTGTCACTTTACTCTGTATATTATAGGCTGCTGGGAGGTGACTTGTACCTGGCCTATAGGGCAATCTCCAACCCTGCCCTAATGGAAATGCTGCACATCCGCAAGTCAAATGGCACAAGAGTCACTCGATCTAGGGAACTCACCCTATCTTGTGATATTAACAGAACATGCTGGAGAGACAGATGTGGCTCCCAGAGATTGCTATGTCTCTGAATAGACCTTCTATTCATGTAAAACAGAGCTCGTCACTGATGCTATTTAAACGCAACCTTAGAGAATTGGATGGGAGACCACAGATTCGCTCCTGAGATGGCACCCGTGTCCTTCATTGACAGGGGTAGCCGGTGTTGATCACAGACCCACTCTGTTCATAAAGTTGTTCTACATACTACCCAAAATGAACAAACAAGGATACTTGGGATTAACATAACTAGCCTTGTAAAGGCTCTAGGACCACTAGCCTAGTAACCCCATATGAACCTATGAACCTATGAACTACTGTGGCACAACACCTTGCCCATGTAGGTCCTCAACAGAAGCCAGCACTCAATGGTGGTTTGATAGACAACACACAAGCCTTTAGGTTGTGGACCTGCTCCCTTTTCCAAATGGATGCTACAACCCATGACCAACTCTGTCCCCTACCCTAGAGGATGAGCATGCCCATCATCCATGCCAAATCCACTGAGCACCCAAGTTGCTAGTAGAACTTGAGTCGCCTGGTCCATAGTCAGGGATTTATCCCCCTAGGTCACTGGAGCTGACTAGATTGAACATTCATTTATATTGTCATCTAGATTAGTTTCAATCATGTTTTGCATTTTATTTTAATAGTTAAACCCTCCTACTTCTAATTTTGCAACTAAAGTTGAAGACTTAGCTAAAAATGTTGCAAAATATGTTTTTGGCAACTTAAATTACAGGATTGGATGGGTTTTAATTCAGCACAAACTTTCCCAATGGAACACCTCAAGGATCTGTACTATACTCTTCATTAGTATCTGTTTTTATACACACCAAAAAGGCCTTTCAAAGGCACTGCAGGAATCTACTTCACATTTTCCACTTTGCCCCTTTCAGCTCAGACCAGTCTGTGAGTTACATCAGCTTTTTACTACATGAAGATCTAGCTGCTAGTACTGTGTTGGATCCTAGCATTTCATTTTTCTTGCACACTGGTAAAAAGAGAAAAAAAAAGCTGCTAAAGCAGATCAGCTGATCTTGGGTATAGGAATACTCCAAATATACAGTAAGTTCTTCATTACTAGTCACTTTAAATCAAACATAACTATGCCAAATCTTCCTAAAGACAATCTGCATTTTTGTGGTGTTCTCACCAACCATGTGATTTATTTGGGGATTGAAATGTACTTTTTTGTTAACATTTTGCGAGATCTGCACAAATGGTTATGGCTTAAGAGGTGGAGGAAAATGTGGATCTGACTTTGTATTAGTGTAATTTCTTCATCATTATTTCTTTTCATTGTGATGTCGTATTATTTCCAGATGCGTTTCTTAACCATCATTTTGCTGATGTGTTGGTGGTATTTTTCTGTTCTATTTGTTTTTATGTGTTAATGTGGTGATTTTCTGATTTGATATTTCTGTTATATTTAATAAAACTGAAATGAAGACAATTGCTGTGCTGCACAGAACTCCTCTTTCCATTCAAGGCTGATCTCTTCCCTTATAGCATATTTTATAACATTGACCACTGTCTGCCTCTCAAGAGAGCAGTTTTCTTGTATTCCTTTCATAGATGCTTACACTCATATGCCTCGACTCTTAATCATTAAGATACCACAACAGCTCTGCTAAGCAAGGCACAGCATTCTAAGTCCAATAAATCAAACTCTGAAATTTGCTTTTTAGTTTACAGTATCAGAAAACTTTCTACAGCACAGTACATTAATATACTTTCCTTTCTGATGGTGTTTAAGGGGCAACTCTGCTCACAAAGTAAAAAGTTTTTTGTAATTTGTTTTACACACACAATTGCCTAACGATGATTGCCATGTTGTCATTATTTTGTGGTTACATCAAGGTTGTCTTCTTCCCACATTATAGTCTGTGCTAACTTTGTTCATCAGACCCACATCAATTTTGCTTCTCATTCCTCTGATCTTCAGTGCCAGTACTATACCCAGATATGCCTTGTAATCTATTGCTTTAACCTCAGGCCTAGTTAAAAAAAATACAGTCCCACATCTTATGTCTCAGGTACAGGGTCTCAGGACACTGATTTGGAATATGCATGACATAATACTTCTTCACACCTCCACAGGCTAAGGTTTAAATTTGATCTTTACTTACTGACTGTATGTAGTTTGCACTTTACAGAGGGTACCACTTATTTTGATGAAAGTTTATTCTTTCAAGGAGAGAATTGATATTTTTTAAATTATTCTTTTTTTCTTTGATAGTTCTCATCTTAAATAATATTTTACTTGGGTTTCAGTTGAAATGTATGTGCTTGAGTACAAGGTCCTTGATGGTGTGTGTTATGTATGTGTGTTTGGGTTAAATACATGGATGGAAGGTTGTATGTCTGTGATGGTGACATTATTGTACATATTTCTGAGAGATCTTCTTGAAATGTTTGTACTTATTTGCATGCAGATTTGGGTGTGAGTAAATTTAAGTTTAGCGTCTTATTGTTGGATTAGCAGACACATTTAAAAAAACAAGCCACTCTGGTGGAATCCCAAAAGCAGTTAGTTGTATAACAAAAGAAAGTTATGGCCAAAAACAGGAAGTGCAATTTCCATGAAGGTAAGAACTCCCTCACCAAACTAAGCAAACAACTCAGGGGACTAATTAAGTCAACCAAAGGCAAATTTGAGGTAAAAGTAGCCTACCAGGCTAAGACAGGTAACCATCTGAAAACTCAGAGAATGAATGACCAAAAAAACAGACTTACATATACAGAGTCCAAGATGGCCATTTCTCAGAATATTCCCTTTTCTCTTAGATATGGCGATATCAGTGTTGGTATATATAAGTTTGGGGGGGGGGGGTTGCAGGTAGGCATTTCCCCCCTGCAAAAAAGAAGTTTTAAGGAGAAGACCAATGTTCAAGATTTGTACTTTTACAGTAGTTTTGGTCTTTTTTTTTTTTTTTTTGGCTTGTCAGCCCTTGGCATTTCATGTGCTGATATTTCAATAGGGAACCTAAGGGCTACCACATAAATAAAACCAGGCATAGTGGTTGGGTAGCAAGGACAAGGAGGTGGTAAAAAAGATTTAGAAGCTGAATGCGGCCCTGAAGCAAGAATTGCAGATTATCACTAATGCAGATCAATATGTGTGTACAGTTTTAAGAAGCTTTCAAGGGGCTTGCACAATTGTATAAATACTGAGCACGTGTAAGCCTGACTGCCATTTTGTAGCAAGCTGTAGACATGTAAGCATGTATGTCTGTGTAGTCTGTCTGTTAATCAGTTTGTTTATATTTTGTTATGCTGCTAACCATCCTGATGTGTTTCTATGCAGTAAAGCATATGAACGAATTACCCCACCTGTTCGTCATCTATACTAGAGAGGGACGAGCAACACAGTGATAGAAATGGCATGTCTAAAAATGACATGGTGCCAGAATGGGATCCAAATTCTTCAGCTTCGAGACTGAGAGGCACTCACAGGTTCATAGGTTCATAGGTGTGTACTAGGCTAATCGCCCTGGAGCCTACATAAGCCTAGCCCAAGAAGATTCCCTGGCATCATGTCGCCCAAAGTTAGTTCCCAGTGACCCTGTCAAGCAAGGCCACTGAAGTGATCCCTGGGGTGAAAATAATAAGGCCTGCCAAGTCTGGAACCCAGAGCCCTGTAAACTACAATCAAAGCAATGTACCATTACACTATCTGAGCCCTATGTTAAGACTCAGTTAAGATTGAAGGAATATACAGGAGTTAATCATCCCTACTGCACGTATAACTTACAAAACAGGTCAGACATGAATATCAGGTATTAAAACTTGCTCAAACTAGTTCTTATTTTCAAAATATGAAATGATGCATTCAGAACACTCTAAATGAATTTCTAAGTATCAGAAATATTTGAAATTGCGATATATTAACAGAAATATTCAAAATAACTACAGAAAATGTTTGAAATAAAGTCTGAATTGCATAAAATGAATAAAATAAGGGAGACAACTGCATGTTTTCACTAAGCACTACTATTTCACATTAATCAAGGCTTGTTGCTTATGGTGGGGAAGAGATTTAAAATGAAGGCTCAGTAGTACTTTCATGTAACTCTGCTGGGAGAAGATATGACTTGTTATATTATGTGGTCAAAAAGCACATACATTCATTATTAGGGCTCAGAGACAGTTTGAAAATGCGACTGTTTTCATTTAATAAGGAAATCCACCATGTTAGCTTAAAAGACCACTACTCTAACTCTGCCCAGTATATTTTCTCTACCTATGCTGATCTTTTTGAAGATAAATAATTCATTTTATTAAGTAATTTATCCGGTAGATGAACCAACTGAATGGGTATCTTCCATGGTGGTAGCTCATTAGAAAAGCTCAGATGATATCAGAATATGTATTGATCCATGAGATTTGAACAAAGCACTGAAAAGACCTCATCATCTAATGCATGCAGTTGAAGAAGTTGCAGCTCTGATGCCAAATGCCACTGTTTTTTCTGTCTTAGATGCAAAGACTTCATTTTGGCAAATTTTGCTAGACAAAAAATCCTTTACGTTTAGTACTCCTTTTGGCAGGTACACATTTTTGAGAATGCCATTTGGGATAAATTCTGCCAGTGAAGTCATTCAATGTGCAATGGAGCAAAATTTTTTTCTGGATATCCTTGTGTATTATAGCAGATGATATTCTAGTAGGAGGTAATGGTGAAGCTGAGCATGACAGAAACCTCAAGAAAGTTCTGGAAAGAGCACGTCAAGTGAATCTTAAGCTGAATCCTCAGAAGTGTAAGTTCAGGTTATGAAAAGTTACTTACTCTGGTCATTTGTTTACCAGTACAGGTTTATCAACAGACCCTTCCAAGCAAACAGCTATTCTTGAAATGCCAGCTCCAGCTCTAGCCTTACAATGTTTTCTTGGCATGGTTAATGACCTAGGGAAGTTCATTCCAGACTTGTGCCAACTAGCAGCACCTTTCAGAGAGCTGACACGTAAAGCTGTATCCTGGTCGTGGTTGGAACACCACCAGGGAGTTTTTGATTTCCTGAAACACAGAATTGCTAGTCCACCAACTCTCAGATATTATGACATTCACAAACCAGTTACTCTTTCCTGTGATGTTTCAAAATTTGGCCTTGGTGCAGTCATTCTTCAAGAAGATCAACCTGTCACCTATGCGCCCAAATCTCTAACCCAAACTGAAATGCAGTATGCTCAGAAAGAGAAAGAACTTTTGGCAATTGTGTTTGCATGTTCGAAGTTCCATGATTATATTTATAGTAGACCTGTCCAGATTGAAACAGACCACCATCCTCTAGTCACTATTTTGAGAAAGCCTATCCATACATCTCCAATCAGATTGCAACGCATGATGTTGAGATTGTAGAAGTATAATTTCAATCTTACCTACACAAAAGGCAAACTTCTTTATCTTGCTGATACATTACCCAGATCATCTAGAAAACACACACAGAACAGCATAACAATGAGCAACTTGATTTTGAAGTCATGGAAGTGAGAAATGTTTCTTCCACACATCTTGATGAGCTTAGACATCACATAGCCTCAGATCCTGTTTTACAGAAGCTCAACCACTTTTTCAGTCAAGGATGGCCATCAAAGCAATCTAGTTTACCTCAAGAAGTGCAACCTTATTTTCCTTACAGAGATGATATTTTGTTTGACAATGGTATTATCATGAAAGGTCCAAAAGTGATTGTTCCAAAGTCTTTGCAACCAGAGTATATTACTATCTTGCATCGTGGCCACCAAGGAACTGATTCTCCTAAAAGGAGGGCAAGAGAACTAGTATTTTGGTGTTCTGTGTCACAAGACATTGACAGAATACTTTCATCTTGTTCTCTATGTAATAGTACAAATTCACATCAAAAGAAGGAACCACTTCAGCTAAACCAGATTCCTGAACTACCTTGGTCGACAGTAGCTACCGACATTTTTGAACAGAATGGTCAACATTACTTGGTGTTAGTAGACTTTTATTCCAATTGGTTCAAGATTGACCTACTTCCTAACCTAGCATCCAGTACTGTCATTACTAAGATGAAGTGTCATTTTGCAGTCCATGTTAGTCCACACAAAGTTATTTCTGACAATGGTACACAGTTTACTAGCCAACAATTCAAAAGATTCCCTGAAGAGTGGGACTTTATCCATGATAAGAGCAGTCCTGAGTACCTGCAGTCAAATGGTTTGGCAGAATGTGCAGTTCCATGTGCAAAACAGTTACTTGAGAAGTCAGAACGAGAAAATAGTGATGTTTTCCTAAATCTCTTGAATCTCAGAAATATTCCTCATGATAAACATCTTGGTTCATCTGCCCAGAGACTTCTGTTGAGACAAACCAGAACCACATTACCAGTCAGCAGTAGCTTATTGGTTCCAACTGCTAAGAATAACAGATCAGTGAAAGACAATATGTTAAAAAAAAAAAAATCTATCCCAGAAATCTTATTATGACAAATCCAGCAAATCACTTAATCCATTAAGTGAAGGAGAGACAGTGAGGATGCAAACTGGAAAAGGTTATAACTGGATTGGAGTCATGAAGAGTATTTGTCCAGAGCCAAGATCGTACATTGTGGAATAAAAAGGAGTAGAGTTTAGGTGGAATCGGAAACATATGATGCTGGTGTTCGAGCCTATGCCACAGCACTTAGCCTGTGAGAAAGAGTCTTTACCTCAGAGTGAGTTATCCAGCATTCCAGTTCCAGAGGACGTTTCAGTAAATATCCCTGTCCCTAAGATGAATCCCGAAGTTCCTCATAAGTAAGATCAGGCCATAAACTAATCTCACTGGATATTCACATCCTGACCCCACCCCCTGCCCAGAAAACCACAGTGAAAAACTTCTCTAAAGCAAATTTCACACTCCTCAAAACCGAGGTGGAATCCTTCAAAGCCCCCGGGCCTGTGGAAAATACGTCCCAGACCGCAGAATCCTTTATAAACGCATTCTATGAACACCTTCAGGAATGCATGGATCATGCGATCCCAAATAAAACCAAGACCCAATCCTCCAAAGGCAGACGTCCTGTCTGGTGGACCCCAGCCATAAACAAACTATACAATAGAAGGAGGAAGCTACTAAATGATAGAGCAAAATCCCAAAAAGGGAAGGCATCACTGATCAGTATTAGCAAAAAACTATGGGCACTCATAAAATTGTCTAAGGCCAGCTTCGAGAAAAAAATTGCACAGGACACTAAGGATAATCACAAGGCTTTCTTTAGTTATGTTAGGAACCTGGGTGGTAATTCCCAGATATGCTCAGAATTAGTCCAAAATGACAAAAAATACACTGAACCTACAGACAATGCCAACATCCTAGCTGATAGGTTCAGCACAAACTTCTCCCCCCCTCCCCACCAAAAGGGCAAATATCTATCCCAGCAGAGTGCTGCCCCCCCTGACATCTCAGATGCTCAGGTAAGAGCCGCCCTCTCCAAAGCAAAAAACACAGCATCAATGGGACCAGACGGTGTCCCGGGCTGCGTCCTACATGAACTCCAAGAAGAGCTAAACCCAAACATAAAACTACTGTTCAATCTCAGCCTTACTACAGGATATGTGCCCAAAGAGTGGCGTACAGCAACAGTGGTCCCTCTCCATAAAGGTGGTGCCTCAACGGATCCTGGAAACTATCACCCCATAAGCCTGACTAGCTTGGTCTGCAAAGCTATGGAAAGGATCATCATAGACCTCATAAATAAAGATATTGGGGACCTACAGACACTGGATCCTACCCAGTTCAGCTTTGTTAAGGGCAGATCCTGCCACTTAAACCTGGTTGATTTCTTTGAAACAGTCACCAAGGTCATTGACGAGGGGAAGGTGGTCCACACAGCCTACCTGGACCTTGCAAAAGCCTTCGATACAATACCCCACTCGGGCATTATAGATAAGCTCACCAGCTTAAATATAAACCCCTATGTCACTAGATGGATTGCAAACTGGCTCAAGGACAGAACCCACATGGTTAGAATTGCTGGAGCCATGTCAGACTCCAAACCAGTTACAAGTGGTGTCCCACAAGGCTCAGTCCTGGGACCTCTCTTGTTCGGTATATATTTCTCTGAGGTACAGGCCAACACGGAAGGACTGTGGCTGACCAAGTTCGCAGATGACTGCAAACTGGCCGCCATAATCGACTCTCCAGCCGACACAAGCATCCTCCAAAAGGGCCTCATAGAAACAGACAACTGGTGCCAGAGCCATGGCCTCAAGCTAAATGCCAAAAAGTGTATAGTCATCCCTTTTGGCAAAAACAAAGTGCCCACAAATTACCACATAGCTGGTAATCCATTAAGTACAGAAGAAGTAATTAGGGACCTGGGGACCCAAGTTGATAGCAATCTCTCATTTGACAACCACGTGGCCAAAGTGGTTAGAAAAACATTTTATATAGCCCACCTAATCATGAAGGGATTCACATCTAGATCAGGGGAGGTCATCGTACCTCTTTACTCATCCCTCATCAGGCCCATAATTGAGTACAATGCCCCTTTTGGGATGTACCTTACCAGACACCTGCAGCAACTGGAAAGACCCCAAAAGTACCTCACCAAGAGGATCAAAGGGCTCAAACAGATGCCATATGCTGCCCGGTTAAAGAAACTCCAGCTCTACTCAGTGGCATACCGCCTGTTCAGAGGCGATCTGTGCCTGACATATAAAGCTATCTCCAACCCGGAATTAATGGACATGCTGCACCTCAGAAATTCCAAATCCCATCGAGCTACGCGCTCGAGAGACTTGAACCTCAGCACTGAAATAAATAGGACATGCTGGAGGGACAGATTCATAACCCAGAGGATCCCTTCACTCTGGAATAAAATCCCAGTCCAGGTTAGGCAGAGTCCCTCACTGACTCTCTTCAAGAGGAATCTTGATGAGTGGATGGGAGATCGTAGGTTTACCCCGGGTATCACTTCTGTGTCACTGTTAGACAGAGGCACAGTATACTAACCTCGAAAAAGGGCATAGCAAAATAAATTTAAAATGGGTGGCGAAAGCCAAACACATTCTGGCTAGGCTTATAAATGCCCTAGGGCAGATAGCCTAGTATGAACCTATGAACCTATAAGAGTTGTTCACCGAAGACTGCCCCTGTTTGCTAAATCCAGTTCTGACTGCTATATTACTAGATCAGGTCGCATTTCCAGGCCATGTAACTAGATCAGGTCGCATTTCCAGACCATGTAACTGTCACCCTTAGGCTTTCGTATACTGGCCAAGGCTCTTGCCACCCCCATAGTGCCTTTTTTAGGCAAGGCTCAAAGGACAAACCCACCTCCATAGACAACCCAAGGATAAAAAACTAAAAGTAATACTACTCAATGCCAGAAGTCTAAACCTCAAGATGCATGCACTCGAGGCTCTCCTCAGTATGGAGAAAATCGATGTCTGTGCAGTAACAGAAACCTGGTTCAAGGCTCCTGAGAGCACCCCAGCACTACCAGGTTATAACTCATACCATGCGTTTCGGCCCCAAAATTTGGACCGAAACACAAAAGGAGGGGGAGTATCTATATTCATCAAAGATACCTACACCTCCAGGTTAGTGGCACTGCACGAAGCATCGGAAACCATCCATGTGCAACTAACAGCGGGCAAAACTGCCTTTCAGTTTGTAGCCTGCTACAGAACACCCTCCCTATTACAGGAACCCCACTTGGCATTCCTGAGAACACTGGAGAATATGAAGGTCTCTCCAAACACTATGTTATTGGATGACTTCAACTACCCAAACATTGACTGGGAAAACTACTCAAGCCCAAACACCCTCGCCCAATGGTTCTTTGAATTTATAAATTCTAACACAATGGAACAACTGGTCACCACTCCCACAAGAGGGAACAACATATTGGACCTGGTCATCACCAACATGGGGACTCTATGTTCCACACCAGAGATAAACCCCTCATTGGTAAGATCAGACCATAAACAAATTTCCCTGGACATCCATATCCCATCCCCACCCCCAGCCAAGGAAATCACTGTAAAGAATTTCTCAAAAGCCAACTTTGCACTTCTCAAGACTGAGGTGGAATCCTTCAAAGCCCCCGGGCCAGAGGATAATACAGCCCAATCCGCAGAATCCTTTACAAATGCATTCTATGAGCACCTGCAGGAATGCATGGATCGTGCTATCCCAAATAAAACCAAGACTCACTCCCCCAAAAACAGGAGACCGGTCTGGTGGACCCCGGCCATAAATAAGCTATACAACAGAAGGAGGAAGCTACTACATGACAGAGCTTAAACCAAAACAGTTCAAAAAACGGAACCAGGAACAAGAGTTATAACCACGAAGCTGAGCCACCAACTTTAAATAAATCCAAAACTTGGTCTTTTATTGTATAAGAACAAAAACTACTACCACGTATCACAAGCGCTTTCGCTCGGATGTTCCGAGCTTTTTCAAGTTGAACTTAAAAAATCTCGGAACATCCGAGCGAAAGCGCTTGTGATACGTGGTAGTAGTTTTTGTTCTTATACAATAAAAGACCAAGTTTTGGATTTATTTAAAGTTGGTGGCTCAGCTTCGTGGTTATAACTCTTGTTCCTACTACATGACAGAGCAAAATCCCAAAAAGGGAAGTCATCTCTGATCAGTATTAGCTAGAAACATAGATCCCTCATAAAATCATCAAAGGCCAGTTTCGAAAGAAAAATTGCCCTAGACACTAAAGATAATCACAAGGCCTTCTTTAGTTATGTCAGGAACATGGATGGAAATTCCCAGATATGCTCTGAATTGTTGCATAACGGTACAAAATATAGCAAACCTACAGACATAGCCAACATCCTGGCAGACAGATTCAGCGCAAACTTCTCCCCCCCTTCCCCCCAAAGGAGCAAATGCCTATCCCAACTGAATGTAACCTCCCTGACATCACAGATGCACAGGTGAAAGCTGCCCTCTCCAAAGCAAAAAACACAGCATCTATGGGACCAGACGGTGTCCCAGGCTGTGTCTTACATGAGCTCCAAGAAGAACTGAACCCTCACATTAAGTCACTGTTCAAACTTAGCCTTACTACAGGATATGTATCCAAAGAATGGCGTACAGCTACAGTGGTCCCACTCCACAAAGGTGGTGCCACAAAGGACCACAGGAACTATCGCCCCATAAGCCTCACTAGTCTGGTCTGTAAAGCTATGGAGTGTATTATCATGGAACTCATAAACAAAGACATTGAGAGCCTCCAGACACTGGACCCAACCCAATTCGGCTTTTTTAAGGGCAGATCTTGCCTCTTAAACCTAGTTGATTTCTTTGAAACAGTTACCAAAGCCATAGATGAGGGCAAGGTAGTCCACACAGCCTACCTGGACCTCACAAAAGCCTTCGACACAATACTCCACTCGGGCATCATAAATAAGCTTACCAGCTTAAATATCAACCCCTATATCACAAGATGGGTTGCAAACTGGCTCAGAGATAGAACCCACATGGTCAGAATTGCAGGTGCCATGTCCGAATCCAAACCAGTTACAAGTGGCATCCCACAGGGCTCAGTTCTGGGACCTCTCTTGTTTGGTATATACTTTTCTGAGGTTCAGGCTAACACGGGGGGATTATGGCTGGCAAAGTTTGCAGATGACTGCAAACTGGGGGCCATAATTGAATCTCCAGCTGACACAAGCATCCTCCAAAAGGGTCTCACAGAGACGGATGCTTGGTGCCAGAGCCACTGCCTCAAGCTAAATGCTAAAAAGTGCATAGTCATCCCCTTTGGGAAAAACAAGGTACCTACAAATTACCACATAGGTGGTAATCCATTAAGTATGGAAGAAGTAATTAGAGATTTGGGGACCAACGTAGATAGTAATCTCTCCTTTGATAATCACGTTGCCAAAGTGGTTAGAAAGACCTTCTATATAGCCCACCTTATCACGAAAGGGTTCGCATCTAGATCAAGAGAGGTCATTGTGCCCCTCTACTCGTCACTCATCAGGCCCATAATTGAATACAATGCCCCTTTTGGGATGTACCTTACCCGACACCTGCAGCAACTGGAGAGACCCCAAAAGTACCTCACCAAGAGGATCATGGGCTACAAACAGATGTCCTATGCAGCTCGACTAAAGAAACTCCAGCTCTACTCAGTTGCTTACCGCCTACTCAGAGGCAATCTATGCCTGACGTACAAAGCCATGTCAAACCCAGAATTAATGGACATGCTCCACCTCAAAAATCCAAGTCCCTTAGAGCTACACGCTCCAGGGACCTAAACCTCAGCACAAAAATAAATAGGACATGCTGGAGGGACAGATTCATTTCCCAGAGGCTCCCCTCACTCTGGAATAGAATCCCAATTCATGTTAGACATAGCCCCTCGCTGACCCTCTTCAAGCGAAATCTGGACGCGTGGATGGGAAATCGCAAATTCACCCCTGGGATCTCTTCTGTGTCCCTGCTAGACAGAGGCACAGTAAACTAATCTTAAAAGGGTACCTTCTGTGACCTACTTTACAGAGGCACAGTAGGGTAATCTAATAGGGAGGCGGAAGCCAAATACACTCTGGCTAGGCTTATAAATGCCCTAGGGCAGATAGCCTAGTATCTACCTATGAACCTATGAACAGATACACTGCAACTTGGTACATGAACATTGTGTTTGTTTCTAATGTCTATATTATTGCGTGTCTTATTCCAATGCCATTTCATTGAGGGCAATCTATTTAAGAGGGAGGAAGTAGACCAATATGTGTGTACAGCTTTAAGAAGCTTTCTACGGGCTTGCACAAGTGTATAAATACTGAGTACATGCATGCCTGACTGCCATTTTGTAGTAAACTGTTGAGATGTAAGCATGTATGTCTGTGTAGTCTGTCTGTTAATCAGTTCATTTATATTTTGTTATGCTGCTATCCATTCTGATGTGTTTCTATGTAATAAAACATATAAACAAACTACCCCGCCTATAAACGAAGTAAAAACAAATAATCCAACCAGTATCTGGATAAACGCTCAAGCCAAAAAATAGTAAATACAAAAGTGTAACAAAAATAGTTAGGCGTGAGCAAAGTGGAAAACAAAATATTTAATATAAAAAATAACACACAAACTACCCCGCCTGTTCGCCATCTATTCTAGAGAGGGACGAGCGACCTTTGACAAAGCAGTAAGGGCTGTCATTCAACTTGTCCCATGCTGACACATACTGGCTCTCTGGGGAATCATACATACTATTTAGCCAACTGTAGTCTTTACAATACAGTTCACCATCACCCTGTCTTTGGTCAGCCTGATGAGAGGAGAATCAGTGTGTCTTACTATTGAATCTCTGATCAGTAAAATCTTTTTATTTGTAGAGTGATACTTGTGTACTGAATCTGGATTTAAGATTTGGATTATGGTGACTTTGTTTTATATGAGCCTGAGGTTGGTGTGCTTACACATTTTTGCTGAGATGTTGTCTTTGTGGGTCTAGGAGGCTTTGACAAGGATTTTGTACAGTTTTAGTGTAAGACATTCTAGTGTGGGCTTGTGTCAGTGGGAGGGAGAATCTGTGTTTGTGAGACTGAATGGAGTCTAAGCAGAATGTCCTGAAACCAAGGAGGCTTCTTTTTTGCAGCCTTTAAGGCAATTTTGAGCTCAATGCTATGTTATATTCCATACTGACATTCTAGTGTGGGTTTGTGTAGGGTGATGTGAAGGTGTTTGTTGCTCACAGTCAGTGTTTTTATGTGAAACTGAGGCCCCTCTATTAGTTAAGTACTTGCACCTCTCACAAATAGACTGTTTTGTACTATGTAAAAGTTTATCGGTAAACATCATGTAGTTTCTACACTGTCTAAGGATAACCAATTGCTATGCGTCTGGTGACAGAAGAAAGAGAAACAGACTCACCTTTCATTTTAGTCCACACATTTCAAGAATTTGTATATTGCAAAAAATATTTTATAAAGCAAAGGAAATATTACACATACTGAGTTTATGAAGCAAAACATATAATTAAGTTTTGTTACTAAAAGAGGCCTGCCAGACAATATATTAACCTAGACTGTAGCTATAGAATACTTGACTTTAAAGCAGGTGAACAAGGGGTTGTGTTACAGGAAAAAAAACTGAAACTGAAAGTTTCTGCATCTATGGAGTGCATGTATACTTAGGAGTCCATATTTTGTTTTCCTGCAGTAGACAAGTGGGAGCTTAACACACCTGCATGCCACAGAAGGTGCGGACAACTCTTCTGGCAGTACAATGTGGATGACATCTGTGTTAGTTCCCATGTACAACTGAGATTTATTTTTTTCATCCCACTGTGTCATCCTTCTCCAAGGCCAGTTGTGGAAGAGGTGAGGCCATACTGAGTTGAAGTTGCATTGGAAGATGCCTCTGTGGCTGGTTCACCAGTAGTTACCAAGTCTTCCTGTTACTAGAGTGACATTGTTTGCTTGCTGGCACGACAAGGGACTGTCACACTCTGGCGGTAACTCTCCTTGTTATGGAAATGAGTATAAAGGAAAACAGATTACAGTTTTTCTGTGGTGGGAGTGATGGTTTATCATGACAGGAAAAAGAGAAGAATGACAGAATGTTTTACTGTCCTGGTGTGGGGAGTTTGCAGCAGTGAACCATAGATACACAGGTTGCAAGACATGCTATGGGGGGTGTATGACACCTTCTATATGTAGGTCACAGAATGTTCTGTCAGCACAGTACTGCTGGATGGCAGACAGTAGTAGCATGCCTATTGCTGCTGCCATTATATCACCATGTTTGAATGATGGCAGCATAGTAACAGACAGGTCTTAATGCTAACAAATGTGGGCAGAGGACAGTGTTGAGACACTGTTGATTGGCAAGGACACTAATGCATGCATACACATGCATTGATCCATGCTGGTAACCCACAGGTGTACACATCCAGTTATGGGACTGAGAGAATTGCAATAGCTGTAAAATGTAATCATAAGAAAGACAGAGTTGCCACTACAGGCCATGCATACACATGGTTGGCATAGCCCTGTGAAGGATAAAGCAAACAAGGTTTCCAGGGATCAAGTATCATAGGGAGTAGTTCTGTGTGCAGACCTAATAGAACTGTAACATAGGTGCATTACCTGGTGTGATACTGCATGCCAACACCAAGGCACAGAAAATTGCCAGATGCAAGTTGACAACAGGAGATGTACTACCAATACAGAGGCAACTCACAAAGGTTGACAAATTCCTGATTTCTCTCTACTGGGAATGTGTGAGAATGCTCATATATGGCAGTGGTTTAGATGTGGAAGCTGGGCTGCCGACATCTCCTTGGTGTCCACCTCATGGAAGCTCCTCCCAGACATACAAGGATAGGATCCCTGACTCCACACATTCTCCTAGCCAAATGCATGGCTACTTCAGCCATCTCCCATAATTCTTTTACCTGTGTTGACAGCACAAGATTAGTACTAGCAAATTACATTACTATAGTAAAATGACCCACTAGTGTGAAAGATATAGTTAGTAGCGCATATACAAAGGTGTTCCCCACTGGCATCTAGGCTGCAACTGTGACAACCTGAA
Organism: Protopterus annectens; assembly: GCF_019279795.1. Lineage (NCBI taxonomy): Eukaryota > Metazoa > Chordata > Ceratodontiformes > Protopteridae > Protopterus > Protopterus annectens. The sequence goes on from NC_056750.1 coordinate 505,071,725, forward strand.
AGAAAAGGTACATATGTACCCATAGGCTATGTACATAATTTCAATGTACACTCTATATACCACGTGGTGGTGGGAGTGACACCTATGATCCAGCATTATCACAGGTGTGTTAACTTGTATGCTTTCACAGATTCCACTGGCAGAAGCTCCAGCACAAGAAGCTGAAACTTACCAGATCAGTGGGTCATCTATGACTGATAATGATGCATTGTGTACATGGTACAGTCTAACAACACAGTGATGTTGTTTGCAATGCTAACATTAGATGGATTGCATATCCTCCACAGCTGAGATAATGGAGGGACAAGGTGAACATCCACCATCCCTGGTATTTAAAAATGGGCATCATGTACATCACCTATACAGAAAAGTTTTGTAGGTGGCCATCAGTGCCATAACTTCAAGACATTCCCTGACCTGGATATCACCCTTGGCATCAGTGGACATGAAGGTCAGTGATCTGGGAACACACCATATCAGACATGTAGAATGTGCTGCATGGCCTGCATGAGGAAGAACAATCATGCAAGGGGAAGAAGCATGGTGTATAGTCACAAGCCAGTTGTATTTAATGTTACACACCATTCCACTGTCAATGGCTGCCTGTGTTCCTACGTGTGGAGATTTCCATATTTGTGACTGATGATCTTTCAGCTCCACTGTATGAACACCCTCACTGGGCAACCAGCCCCAGTCTCAGTCTGCTGTTGCCTTACTGAATGCAACACTTACCATGGTATTTCAGAGGGCTGTGGATGCTGGTGATCTTTTGCCTCCCATACAGAGAGAAGCACAGCAGTGCTCAAATACACCATCCCAAAGTAGTCTGCCATCCATCAGCTAGGTTTACAGTCCTGATACTGCAGATACAAACTGTACACCTAGCCAGTTTTCACTCTGTAGAAACTCCACCCTGACACTGGAGGATGTGATCACTGAGTCTCCACAGTTTACAGCTGCATCCACCTTCCATAACCCTTCCACCCGTCTTAGCTGTCCTCTGACAATGTGCCAAACCTCACCTGTGTGAATTATGATGGTTGTGTTCTACCCAGTCTTATGACCTATGCAGGTATGGTAATGCCTGATATACAGACGCCCTAGTAATACACTGTGATGCACAGCCTTGAGTGTGTTAATATATGCATTAGTTGTTTGTTGTCCTTGTCATGGCCCCTAAGCTTCTAGCATTGAGCTACTTTTATACTATCCTGATTTGGTTTCGATAGGTTGGTAGATGGAGCAGAATAATGTTGCTTGAAGAAAGCACTATGGTGGTAGAGAAATTATTTGACAATATACAAAAACAATGAGGAAAGAGAGATGCAGGCTATCCTCAGCAAAGCAGTTAGGTTTTTGTTGGTCCAGAGGCAGTAACTTTTGACTATTTACTACCAGGGTAACCAGATAGGCCCTGCAGACACAGTTCCTTTCAGGAGTAACTAAAGAACAAAGTCTCATTAAGTGACTTGCTCAAAGTAGACAGATAATGGCTGAGGGACTTAAACCATGTACCGCAGAAAGTACGGCTCACAACCTTAACCCTCTGCACCAAATACCAGTCTTGGCACATATCTGATACACTTGGAATGACACCATAATCTGACCAGTTATTCAGGTCAGTTATACTCTGTTTATATTGTGGCAATAGGTAAGATGCTATACAAGATTAGTTGTATATCAACCTCGTATGCATACTCGGAGAACTCTACCATGTGTACCTTTCATATAATCAAATAATGAGTGCCTTGGATTGTTTGCACCCAGATGTACATCATCCATGTCATGCACATACCTAGGGTTAAGAGACTTGAGAGGCAGCTTACCATCACTATTTCTTTGTTCAACCTAGTGAGAGGAATGCTTGTATATCTCACTGTGGAGTATTACTAGGACATTTCCATTGATAGTTGATGATCCAGGAAGCTTTAAATGCCCAGGTCCACCTTTCCTGGCTAGTATGTTAGGTGGTTCATTAAGTGAGGCTGATGAAATGTCTTTGTGCTGCTGAGCATTTGTGTGACAAGCTTATGCATTTTTTTTGCTGCAGGTACCTAATAGAAAAATGCAGGTAAAGCCACAGAGATAAACAATACTTATGGAGTACCTTGCAAAGGGATTTCCAATTTTGCCCAAACTAATGGAGAAACAGAAATAAGATAGGATAATAATAGGTTAACTATTCCCTTAGCAAATGCTGTCTCAATAACTAGTAGAGGGATTACCAACAGAAAGATTTTTTTGTTTTTCTCATGGCTCAGCCTATTTAAATATATAGCAATGGTATAACCAAGAGATGGCAACCTAAAGAAGCTTTACTGTATAATATATCCAGTGTGTCTGTTTCCATTAGTAAACAATTGTGTTGCTCAGAAAAAGTTTGCTCATTTGCACCCCCACCCCATATAGAAACACACACATGTACACATATCTAGTCCAAACAAAAGATGTCCCAGGCAGATCCATGGTAAAATTACAAATTATTGAACTTTAATAAACACAAAATAAAAAAAGATTAGCGCTTTCGTTCACTTCTTATGAACTTCATATACAAGGATGTTAAGGATCAACTGGATTTTATTATAAATATGTTCCTTAAGAGAGGTTACCCCGTAGAAATGGTTAATGATATTAAAAGCTATGTTTTATCACAATAGGGCAAAAAATATACACCATTATTAAGGAAGAGTTACATCAAAATATTAGGAATGAACGAGTTAACAAATATGAAAAAGGGTTAGTGATGGAGTATGGATCCCACTCCAATGATGTTCGAAATATAATCATAAAGAATTGAGACATACTAAAACGTAACCCTGATGTTTATCATATATTAGATGATTGCCCCTGTTTTGTGTATAAAACAGGACCCAATCTGAGGGTCAACTTTGAAAATGGGAATACTGTTAAGAAGAATAAGAGAACCATGCATGAAGGTACTAAAAAATGTCGGTCTTGTAGACAATGTCCCTTCATTAGTGAAGTAGACTATTTGGTCTTGGACAATATTACTAAAACAAAGGTGTTTTTTTAGGAAAGGCAATTGCACATCTAGACAGGCGGTATATTTGGCTAAGCGTCAGGACTATCTTGCATTTTACGTGGGAAAGACTGACAGAGCCCTTAAAATTCGAATTTATGAGCATCTACACCACATTAATAAGCAAGATAACAAAAATGCTCTTTTTAAACATTTTAGTAATAGTCCTCATTGCTCTATGTTTAAATTTGCCATCTTAGAACAGATTCACCATGACCCTAGAGGTGGCGATGACAAATTACTCCTTGAAAAAAAGGAGATCAAATGACAGCTCAAACTTAATGCTTCTAACTTTCCAGGTATTAACAAATGTATTTCATTGCAACCAATTTTAAATAGTAGCTCCACTATGTTTTAATACATATTAGGCATAATATATATTTTAATTTTAGTATTTTTTAAGTTATTGTAGTACCTAGGTTTGTGATTTATAGTATTTGTTGTTGATTCTTCAAGTGTTAGTCATAGCTTTAACCTTTGTCAGGTATTAATGAATGTATTTCATTAAATTAATATTGAGCAGTATATTCAACAAGCATTAATATTTATTAGGCTTAGTATGCGTTTTACTTTAATATTTTTTAAGTATTGCAGTACCCAGGTTTTTGAATTTATGTATTTATTGCTATTTCTTTAAATCTTGGTGTGATGCAAAAAATTTGATTGATTGTTTCGGCTATAAATAGTGTACTTAATTGATTTTATACAGATTCTGATGAAGTTCAAGTCTTCTTATGGACAAAAGTGCTTAATCTTTATTCTTTTCAAATAAATGTAGATTTGACTTCTAAACGAAGCAGTGTTCTATCTTGTGGGCTTAGGGACTCAGTTTTGGTATTATATTGTTTTGTTGGCAATTTTGAGTCAGTACACCTTTTTATCTTTTGGATATTTGTTGGACTTTAGTGTTTAGTCTGCAGGATGGACTCTTTGGATGACATTCCCTCTCTATCTTCACCGATGCACAGAGATGAATTCAATAAAATGCATTTGGAAATTCAAATTGTAAAAGGCAAACTTACCAGGCTAATCAAGCTTATTAGCCAGTCGGAACAGACTTTTCCCACATTAAGGAAACATATTCCATCATCAACTTTGAACCTTGAGGGTGCAGTTGCAGGAAATGCAGGTAACAGAAGCTGCGTTAAACTTAGCTTTCTTCAAAATGGTGAAAGAGTTGAAGCAGCTTTCGATATTTCAGCTGATGACGTTTCTAACTCTTCCATTAAGGAATATCTGAGATGTGGGGCAAGACCTAAAGGAACAGTACCAAAGAAAACATATGTAGCTGCGGCTGCTACTAGGTACCATTCCAAAGGTTACAATGGAAAGACTGGTGAACCCGTTAATAATACAAGCAAACGAGGTAGCAGGCAGCACTATAAATGTGTTAATTATGATATACATAGTAATTCATTTACTGACTTTGATCGTTTTATTCAAAATTACTATACATTTAATTTCAACAAAATTTGTGGTGCAAATGGTTATACCGAGACTTGAGACTGACGTTTGCAATGTGATACACTCAAGGACTTAATTTATTTGTTTGAAAATAAGTTATTTAAAGTTAAACAAATACAGATTAATAACATATATTTGAACAAATATTTAGAATTACATATAGTACCACAAGGGATGAGTTTTTTTAAAGTACCTTTGGGCTTGGATTGCTCTGATGAAATGTGTGATGAATTTTCAGCATTGTTTGATAAGTTTGGATTTGAGTATATGAAATTAATTTTTAAACATAATCATGCTAAGTTAATTTCATTAATTAATGAAAGAGAAAAACTTAATATGGATATTCGCAAGGATTTAATTTTCAAGCAACGGGAAGATTTTTATTTGAAACAGTTTAATATAGTAGATAGGAAATGTCATAAAATTTTTGAAAAGAACAAGAAAATGAATAGAGATTTTTATACAATATCAGAATAAGAAAGTTTGTGCCTGGGTACAAAGTAAGAATGATAAATATGCCCCGATGGGACATCAAAAATAATATTTTAATAGACATGACAGTGAACATTTAAATTTTTATTGAAGGAAACAGGATTCAGGGGCAGAAACCAGAATCAATGGGATTCTGGGCAAATGCACATACAGCAGAGGGACAAGTTTGATATGAACTGGAGGAACCCCAGATAATTAAGTCTAATAATGTTGCGTATACTTTTAATAACTTTAATATTTATAACTATAGTACTCATGTAGTGAAGAAAGAACATTTTTCCCTGTTCCCTAAGGGTTTGAAGTTTATCCCCAACATGAGATTTGACATAGTGGATTCTCTTACAGAATTGAAATTGTTCCTTCGGAAATTGAACTTGGCACTATTATTTAAGGACAATAGTAGAGGAACAACTAACATCAGTATCCCCAATTTAAAGAAAAAAGTACCTATAATCCCCCCTTACACCTCTCGTTGGTTGTTTTAGAAGAAGCTGTCACTTACTGACCTATATAAATTACAGGTCAAGTATAGTGGAAAAGAAGGTACTAACATAACATTAGTAAATGTGAGTGGGACTTATTACAAGAATTAAGGTCAGATAGCACTAAACATATCACGAAACCCAACAAAGGGGGAGGTGTAGATATATCTGATTCCTTAGACTATTACAAAGTAATGTTAGATATATTGTGATAATAATACCTATCTTAGAGTATCAATTAATGAAATAAATATAGCTTATAACAGGATTGATTCATATTTGGAGGAATATCTATTAGAGTCATTTGCACATTTACAAAAATGACACCTACCACATATATATATATATATATATATATATATATATATATATATATACACACACACACACACACACACACACACACACACACACACACACACACACACACACATATATATATATATATATATATATATATATATATATATATATATATGTATATCTAAAGAGAGAGAGAGAGAGATTTAATCTATATCTAAAATATATAATCATCTATCTTTAGCCAATTTTTCATATTATGTATAATTTGGTGTAATTGTTTAGACTGTTGTTGTTCTTTGTATTATTTTTAAAGACTGCAAATGTATTGTTTGTAAAATGTTTTGTAATACTTTGAAACTTTTCTCCCCTGGCCTTCACTGAAAATGGGCTCCTACCCAGTTAGACTTTCTCTGTAATCAAATGTCAATCATCATCATCATCATCATCACCATCGTCATCATCATCATCAACAACCTTCTTTTTCCCATTTTTTTATATGGAGTTGGGGTGCCGTGTTAACTGTCACTGTCTCTCTCGATTCACTGCCACACTTCTACCCTCTTTGACACTCATGGTTGAATGTTGCAGATCTATACTAACACAGTCCATCCGCCTCTTTGCCGGATGTCCCCGTTTCCTCTCACCTTCTTCCTGTCTGTCCAAATCTTCTTCACCATATTGTCTTCTGCTTTTTTGCATGTGTTCTAATCACCATAATCTGCTGTCTTTGATCTTTTCTGCAATTGGAGCTACTTTGGCTTCTGCTCTTATGTCCTTATTTCTCTGTCTGTCCCACAGTGTGCATCCTACCACCCTACTCAGGCACTTCACTTCTATCACCTCTAGCTTCCTCATCTGCTCTGCCTTTACTGCCCAGTACCATACAGTAGTATTGGTGGCATCAGTGTCTTGTACACCTTACTTTTCAGCTTCTTTTGGCATATGTCTGTCATTCACTATACCTGAGACTCTAGGCCAGTTGGCTGCAGCCCCTCTGAGTCTAGCTTTGACCTCTTCATTCAGACTTCCCTTCATCTCAACCACCCCTCCCAGATACTTGAAGCTATTAACCTGTTCTACTATCTTCCCTTCTATCTCAATTAGGTTCATAGGTTCATAGGTGTGTACTAGGCTAATGGGCCTGGAGCCTTTACAAGCCTAGCCCATAGGATTACCCTGACATTGTGCCACCTGACCTTAGTTCCCAGTGCCTCTGTCGAGTAGACCCACTGGAGTGATCCCTGGGTTGAATTTTCTATTTCTCATCCACTCATCAAGATTTCTCTTGAAGAGGGCCAATGAGATGCTCTGTTTGACATGTATGGGAAGTCTATTCCATAGCATGGGCAGTCTCTGGATCATGAACCTGTCCCTCCAGCATGTTCTGTTGATTGTAGTAATTAGGCTGAGGTCTCTGTAGCGTGTGGTGTGGAGGGATTAGGATTTCTTTAGATGTAGCATTTTTAACAGAGCTGGGTCAGACATGACTTTGTAAGTCAAGCAGACATCGCCTCTAAATAGGCAATATGAGACAGAGAATAGTTAGAGTTTTTTGAGTCTGTCAATATAGGACAAGTGTTTAAGGCCTAGGATCCTCTTTGTGAGGTACTTTTGCAGCCTCTCCAGTTGTTACAGGTGTCTAGTGAGGTACATGCCAAATGGGGCATTGTACTCGATGACTGGCGTAATGAGGGAAGAGTAGAGGGTGACAATTACCTCTTTCTTTCTGGATGCAAAACCTTTAGTAATGAGATGTGCCACATAAAAGGACTTTCTGACCACAGTGGCAGTGTGGTGGTCAAAAGAGATGTTGCTGTCAATCTGTGTTCCAAGATCTCTTATAACACCTTCTGTGTTCAGTGGACTACCATCAATGTGATAATTCATGGGAACTGGGTTTTTCTCAAAGATGATGATGAAACATTTTTTGGCATTGTGCTTAAGGCCATGGTTCTGACACCAGTCATTGGTCTCAGTGAGGCCTTTCTGTAGGATGTCAGCATCACTTGGGGAGTTAATAATGACTCCCAACTTGCAATCATCTGCAAACTTTGTCAGCCAGAGTCCCTTTGTGTTGGCCTGGACTTCTGAGAAGTAGATACCAAACAGGAGAGGACCCAGGATCAATCCACTAGTGACTGGTCAGCAATCTGACTTGGAGTCAACTACTTTCACACTTTGGGTTCTATCTATGAGCCAGTTTGCAACCCACCTAGTGATACAGGGGTTGATGCCTGAGTGGGGAATGGTATCAAAGGCCTTGGCCAGATCAAGGTAGGCTGTATGAACCACCTTGCCTTCATCCACAGCTCTAGTGACTGATTCAAAGAAGTCAACCAGGTTGAGCAGGCATGATCTACCCTTCACAAAAACAAACTGTGTGGGATACAGAGTTTGGAGATTCCCTATATCCTTGTATATTAGGTCCATGATGATGCATTCCATAGCTTTGCATATCAGACTTGTCAGGCTAATAGGGCGATAGTTCCTAGGGTCTGTGGTCACTCCGCCTTTGTGGAGAGGGATGACTATAGCAGTGCACCATTTGGTAGGGACAAAGACTGAGGTGAGGCTGTGATGGAACAGGGCATACAGGTGAGGTGCCAGTTCACTCTGTAGTTCATGTAGAACACAGCCAGGGATATTGTCAGGTCCATAGAAGCTGTATTCTTGTCCTTGGGTAGTGCTGTTTTAACCTGTGCAGCAGTAATACTGGGTGCCTGGTAATCTACTGGTATTGTGATTGGTCCTTTGGGGGGAGAGGGGTAAAGGTGGCACTGAATCTGTCAGCCAGAATATTGGAAATATCTGTTGGCTCAGTATAGGAGGTACTATTGTGCAGTAGCTCAGAGGAAATCTGGGTATTGCTGTGGAGATTCTTTACATAACTATAGAAGGCCTTGTGGTTGTCTTTACTATCTGCTGCAATTCTGTTTTCATAGCTAGCTTTAGAGGATTTGATGAGGGATCTCAACTTTTTGTTGAGGCTGATAAGGAAGTTTTTCCAGTCTTGGGACTTCACCTTATTACGCATCAGTTTCCTCCTTCTGTTGTAGAGTTTGTTTATGGCAAGGGACCATGAGATTGGCTTCCTTTTTTTGGAGGAGAGCATCTTGGTTCTATTGGGTATGGTGAGATTCATGCAATTGTGTACATGTTCGTACAGTGCATTGGTGTAGGATTTGGCGGTCATGCAACTTCTTTCCATTTACATGGATGCCGTGAAGTTAGCCACCTCTGTTTTTAGGAGCCCAAAGTTGGAGAAGTTTTTCATGGTGGTTACCTTTGCGGGGGTGGGGGGTGGATGTGGATTCCCAATGTGATTATTTTGTGATCAGATCTAACCAGGGAGGACTTGACTATTGGTGTAGAGCAAAGGTCGCCCATGTTTGTAATGACCAGGTCAAGGATGTTGCTACCTTTAGTGGGGGTAAGAACGAGCTGGTCCAAGGCATTGGAATTAATGAATTCCAGGAAACGTTGGGCAAGTGTATTAGTACATGAGTAGTTTTCACATTTAATGGAGGGGTAGTTGAAGTTGCCCAGTATGAGAGTGCTAGGTTGGACCCTAATATTTTCCAGGGTGCTTAAGAATGTGGAGTGTGAGTCTTGAGACATGGCTGGGGACCTATAACAGGCAACAACCTGAATTTCTGTCTTTCTCAATGTTAGCTGCACCTGAAGTATCTCTGATTTGTTATGTTGGGCTACCAGTCTGGAGGTGTGTGCATCCTTTATGAATATGGAAACACCACTGCCTTTTGAGCTTTGGTCCAAGTTCTGGGATCGAAAGGTGTGGAATGAGTTATAGCCTGGTAGTAGAGGGGTGCTTTCTGCTGCCTTGAACCAGGTCTCTGTAACAGTACAAATATGGATGTTCTCCATTTTAAGGAGTGCTTCCAGCAAGTGCATTTTGAGATTTAGACTTCTAGCATTGAGCAGAATGACCCTCAGATTGCATTTGTTTGTAGCTGTTATGGTGGTAATTTGGTCTTTGAAACACCATCTAAAAAAGGCACTATAGAGTTGGCAAGAGCCTTGGCCAGTATCCAGAAGCCCAGGGGTGACAGATGCAGGCCATCTCTGGCAAAGCATTGAGGCTGTCAGTCATGTCATCCCAGGCAGACAGATACTGGATCCCCTTAGAATGACACCAGAAACTTAGCCAATTGTTGAAATCAATAATTTTCTGCTTGTGCTGTGGTATCATTCTGGGTGATGGTAGGATGCTGCTCAGAGCTAGGGTCATACCCGTCTGGGCTACATAATCCGAGAGGTCCTCCATGTCTCTTTTCATGTAGTCTAGGGAGGTACATCTCAAGTCATTCACACCCACATGTACAATGACAGATTCATATTTGTACCTGTTGTTGAGGGACCTGAGTGCATGCATTATGTGGCAGATCCTGGCACCTGACAGGCAGCAGACTGTTACTTTCTCCTTATTTAACCTAGTGACTGGGACATACTGGTGATGGACTACATTCTCAGCTTCTTCTCTCCAATTTGCTGTCATTACCACTGGCTTATCTGTGCTTAGTTTTATCTCACGTTTTGCATTCTATTCCCTTATCCTTTGTTGAAGTTCTTGCTCAGAGTCTTCTTGTAATGCCACATCACCTGCATACAACAACTTTGTTAATCTGTCCCCTCCAAACTGTTTGCTAATGTAGTCCATCACCAGTATGAACAGCACTGGGCTCAGTTATGAACCATGGTGCATACTCATTCCCAGTGGGAACCCCTTTGTGAGACCGAACACTGTTCATACTTGAATCACTGGGTCCTTGTACATAGCCTGCACTAATTCTACTAATGTTTCTAGGACTTCAAACCACTGCAGTACTCTCCAAATCATCTTTCTTGGGACCTTTTCAAATGCTTTCTCCAATTCTAGGAATGCCCAGTTGGTGTCTTTCCTCATCTCTAGCTTCTTCCCATCTTACATTCTACTACTCTGTGTACCCATTTATCACTATTCTTACTTCTTATAGAGTGGGCTCCTCTTCTTCTTTCATCATAGGCTGTGTCTGGGGCAGTCCAAGTAAGTGCAGGCAGTGGTCAGAGAAAGCTCTAAGGTCAACAGAAACCAGGCTGAAGACCTGGAAGTTGAATGGCGAGAACATGCATCAGTTCAAGGAATTACTCAGGGCTCTAGCACTCCAAGAAGAGAAGGAAATAGACAAAGCTGAAGAAGAATGGCAGTGCCTCAAAACAGCATGTGTGAGGAACACAGAAAAGATATGTGGCCAAGCCTAGTATAGAAATAAGGTACATAAAGGAAGCTGGTGGTGGAATGCAGAAATCCAGAAAGTCATCAAAATAAAGAAGGAGTGCAGGAAAAAGTGGGAGATAATAAAGAACAACCAGGCTAGGAAGGAATATGAGTTTGGCTAACAAAGAAGCTAAAAAATGAATTGCAATAGCAAAGAACACAACATCACAGGCACTATAACATCTTCTGGAAAGTGACTCAGTCGATGGCACAAAGAAACTAGACAGAAAGATAAAGAAGTTAGTCAGGCACCCTTCATAAGGGATACCAACAACAACCTGCTCACTAGTCCAAAAGCAGATGAAAAAAATACTTCCAGTAGCTTCTGAATGCAGAAAATCCCACATAAACTGTACTGCCCCAGATATAGCCTATGATGAGAGAAGAAGAGGAGGAGTCCACTTTAGAAGATCAAATGTCAATAAATAGGTATATATAAAATATAATATATATATATATATATATATATATATATATATATATGGGTGTACTTTTGAAGAACGAAAGTTCACTACTTCGAACTTCAAAAGTACACCCACACTAACGCGAAAGTGCACTTTCACAAACCCGCTAGACCGAACGGGCTAGCAATCATGGACCTTAGAGTTAGGGCACAGGTTATGGTAAGGGGATAATTAGTAGGGCTGTCCCCTTACCTTGACCTGTGCCCTAACCCTAAGGTCTGGGACTATTGCACCACAGTGGAAGACATTCCAAATTGAGCTATGTCCTCCACTGTGGTGTGATAGTCATGGACCTTAGGGTTAGGGCATGGGTTAGGGTAAGGGGATAGTTAGTAGGGCTATCCTCTTACATTGACCCGTGCCCTAACCCTAAGGTCCGTGAATATCGCATCACAGTGGAGGACATAGCCCGTTTTTCAATGTTCTCCATTGTGGTGCTGTAGGTTCGGTCTAGTGAGCTTAAGCGAAACTGCACTTTCATTAAAGTGCACTTTCGCTTAAGTGGGGATGTACTTTCCCATTTCGAAAAAGTGACTTTTCATTGTAGGAAAGTACACCCATATATATATATATATATATATATATATATATATATATGTGTGTGTGTGTGTGTGTGTGTGTATAGTGTGTGTGTGTGTGTGTGTGTGTGTGTGTGTGTGTGTGTATGTGTGTGTGTGTGTGTGAAAGAATGAATTATTTGAGTACAAACAAAACTAGAGAGTAAACTTCCATTACTTCAATAAACTTCACAGTGATGTATAACCTCACTATCAGCAAGGGGCTCTAAATAAAAGAAGCACACAGAGGAAGCTGTTAGTTTCCTGCTATGCAACTAACCTTCTTCAAAGGTAGTAACACAGAGCTCTTAGACGAAAAGCTGACTGATACACAATAAGGTCATATGACATAAGAATTTGCCAAAACAATTGAACAGTTGAACGTTCGTGGCACTTTCTTTTTAAGTTTGGTTGAGTGTCAGTTTATCTTTTTCAAGAGTGCCTCTGAAATTTGTTAGTAACAAGCTATTAAACATACTTCTCGTCAGTTTTAGATGTTCTGCTCAAAAGTGTTAAATTATATCAGCTTTCAGCAGGGAATATTACTTACAGTGGGGACTAGAACTCAATTTGCCGTAGCGATGATGCATCAGTGGGAGAAGGGAAAGCATAACAAAAAAGGGTAGATTTCTGAAGAAAGTTATGAAAAACAATTAGCATGGAAGATATGAATTCAATAGCAGGAACTCAGAATTTACATATTATTCTACAAGTACAAGGCACAGTAACTGGGCTAGACTGGATAGAAATTATATTTCACAAGAATATGTGCATTTCGCTGAAAGCTTCAAACTGCATCAAATAGTTGTTTCGGATCATGTACCGATAAAGACTTAAATAAAAATGCAGGGCAATGAAGTAAAAATGAGACATTGGTGCTTTCCCACCTACTGTTAAAAAGAAAGGAATTAAAGGAATGGGTAGTGGAAATTATTTGAGCGCTATTAAAGAACATAGAAATTTCTTCACAAGTGTTAGCTAGTGTGTGGGATAAAATGAAAATGGAGTTTAAAAACAGGGTAGAAATAAAACAGAAGAAGCCATAGGAATTGTTTAGTGGGTCTGACAAATGTTAAAGTATTGCAGAATAAAAAGACTCTCACAGAACAAGAAGAGGAGCAAATGCAATGTGTTAAATATAAAATAAGAGAGCATTTGGATAATATGCATACATATAGAAAGATTGCTATTAAGGAACTATTTCTTGATTACAACTCCAGAGCACAAAAACATTTTGCACAACTAAGGCAACATAAAGTAGAAAGGGTCAACACCAAACTTAGGGAGCCTGTAAAAAGAAAAATAGATCCTAAGAGGTGTTATAGATACTTTGGAAATTATATGAACATTTGTATAAAGCAGAGGAATGTAAAAATCAAGAAAGTACGCAAACGGGGGGCATGGCTAGGATGTAGACTGGTTGGCAGCATCTTTTCCCAGCTCTGCACTCAAAAGATATTTCTGACAGGAATTTTTAAAAACTAGATATTGTAGACAAACCAATTTTGTTGAATTACTTCTACTAATATCACTAGAAGTCTACAGTGCAAAACATTTGGCTTTAAACATTATTTTTCCTGTCAAAAACAAGAAGGAAGGTATCTGAATCTACTGAAAATGAGCTTTTCTAAGCATACCACACAGGACCAGATGATGAAAAAGGAGATACAGTCTTTATTAAATGCTATACAAGACTTGTCAGTGAAATTTGACAAAATGAATACCAAACTGGACACTTTTGAGGAGAGATCTACAAAACAAATACAGCAACTACAAGAAAAAATGAAACAACAGAAGTCTCAAATAGCTGACATAGAGAGATCCTTAAATGATACTGAGGGCAGACTCTCAGAACAAGATCTTCAGCTACATTTTTTATCACAACAAAATGCTTCATTACAAAATAAAATCGAGGATCTAGAGAACAGGTCCAGATTAAATAACCTTCGCATCTATGGGCTACCAGAGAAAACAGAGGCAGATAACATGGTGAGTTTCCTTACTACCTGGTTACCAGAAGTTTTAAAATTGCCTGAAGCTCTTTCTTATGGAATTGAAAGAGCCCACAGATCCTTAAGAGCTGCTTCATCAACCATCAAATCAAAAAATCACCTGAGATCAATAATAGTAAAGTTTTTTTCATCACAGGACAAGGAACTTATTTTAAAAACAGCATGGTCAACTTCTCCAGTTAAATACAAAGACAACACAATCAGATTTGATAATGATTATTCTGCTGGAGTTATAACTGCAAGAAAAGAATGTCTCCCTCTGATAAAGGAATTGAAAAAAAGACAACTTAAAGTCCACTTGCTGTTCCCTGCAAGAATAAAAATATTTTTTACTGAAGGTCCTAAAACTTTTGACACTCTGCAAGCAACAATTTCTTATCTTTCAGCTAATAAAACCTTGGATAATGTGGAAGAAATGGATTTCTCCCAATTTGGGGTTAAGCGTCACTTAGAAAAAAATGAATGGAGCACTGCTGACAAGAAGAAGAAGAAACGATAAAAAACATATGAAAAATACAAACATTATTGTCTTCTATTTGCTCTGTAAGGCAAAAAAGTTCTTTGAAAGCATTCATGCTTTACACATGTGTCAGTCTTTGAAACAATATAAATACAAGATAAGCAGGACATTTTATAACTAAAGGAAACAACGTTAAAGAAAGCAAGGTAACATATCTTTCTCTATTACAGTGTAAATACTTACAGTCATGATTTTTCTAACTCTAAATGATGTTTAGATAGTTCATTTATAAATTACCTGCCTTTTACTGCTACCATAAAATATGATGTATTTACACTGACATATTAATGTGGTGTGTTTAAATGAGCATGATTCCTTTTTATATTATTTACACTAAGTTGCATGAAATATCTAAACTGATGTATTTAATACACATAATAATATATAAAAACTGATAGTAATAACTGTCAAAAAGTGCCTTGAAAAGTAATTATCTATTCTTTGATGCTAAAAGTGCCTTTTTGACTAACAAACAACTGTTTGGCTTATATATCTGCCCTTAATGTTAAGAAAACTAATAGAAGTTTAATGAGCTGGTGTTCAGTTTTAAAAAAAGCCCTAAAAACTTCACTTACTTTGTTTTTGTCTTCCCGCCATGGTCACGAGCTGGGAACTCTTATTTTACCACCCCTGAATGAAGGTTCTTCAGTTAGAATCCATTACAGTGTGTTAAACCTTCTAACAGCACAAAATGAAAGTAAACAGTCATGAGTGATGTCAGCACTAAAACAAGACAGTATGGGTGTGGTGTCAGCTCCTAAGCTACTTAAAGTAACCAGCACACTATTTATGAGATGGCAAAGTGCTTTTACAGTTTTAACAAATATTAAAAGTACATTGAAGTACCTAATGAATTTAGAAGGTATCAACACATACATGACGTTTTATTATATTGTAATATTTGTTATTCATTTTGAATTGTACACATAAACAGCACACAAAGCTTAAAAAGAAGTATATCACGTGGAAGAAACTGTATGAATAGTTAACACATACAGACTTTACTATGATCTTTTCTGATAAGATCACCCACGTAAATTACTATAATTTAACTTAATTTTATAAAAATTTAATATATTTAAGTCCTTGACTGGAACTATATAACATATTTGTAAACACACTGCAGCTAGTGTACTCAACCTTAAGGATAGTAAGTCAATTAAGGTTCATGAATGTAGCTATGTGTTATTAGGCATTTTAAGGGTAAAAAGGAGTTGCTGTTTAATTATCAAGATACTCTGTAAATATTAAATTGTTCAAGTAGCACAATCATTAAGCAGTAATGAGCAAGAAAAAATCTCAGACTTGCTTATGATATTGTTTTATATATATATATATATATATATATATATATATATATATATATATATATATAGGAAAGAACTGCTGAATTATAAGTATGCTTTTATTAAAGGCAAGTTATATTAATATTGAACATCCTCACTGAAAATGAATGGTTGTGTAGAGACACAGTGACTCCCATTATATAACCAAGGCTAAAGAGATTGTCTTGTATGTCTAAATTGATCAGCCTTGAACCTTAGATTGCAAATAGACATGCAACATACTTTTACTTATAATACTGAATATATATTATATAACATCACAAACGCTAAAGCCATTGTCAGCTACATCTCATATCAATCAGCATTAAAATATGATTTGAATAGCATAGACATTTACTAACATATCGCTGTTGGTACCTGATATGCATATAAGTAACAGGTCTAATTTCTGTCTATGAAAGTAAATACCAGGCTGTGTGCATTTGTTAATTATGAAACAAGAGCGTGCTATCTATTCTTTTTAATATCATATAGGTATGTACTTGTTAGAGACACACACATGCTGCAAAGCTGCTAGTTATTGCATATTCATTAGTATATTTCTGACTGCAGTGTTATAAATATATGGTGTGGACCACTTGAGTTGAGAATATGTCTCTATATTGGGCATGTTCTCTGTTTGAACGTTGTATATTATCTATAATATGATGTGGAGTACCCTCACTAAATTCAAAAAAGCCACAATAGAAACAAATATTTATTAAAAATGGAGAATAGAAGCTTGAAGAGAAAAATGAAGGAAAATGGTTGATGGTCATATAAGGTTATCTTTTCCTGTGTATGTAGAAGAGTTGACAGTAATAAGTACCAAACAATTGTGTTATAGCATATTTAAAGCCTACTTTGCTTCTCATATTTTCCAACCTTACAGTTATAATGCTGCAGATAAATCCTGTAATATCATAAGGAGTATGAGTTGCTATTTGACATATGACATATGTGGTATACTAGCGATGAAATATGCCAGTGGCACTAATAATTATATAGGAATTGCTAAGAAATATAGTCTTAAACTATATAATACCAATGCCAAAAACAAATTTGTAACATTCATACCACTAAAATATGACTTTTTGAATTAAAAGAAAACTATAAGATTACTGATAAATGACAATACAAATGTAACATTATACTCATTGTTACGGATACTTTCTGATTTAATCAACTTGTGGCATGGTTAACTGATGCATATAATTTTTAATTTTTTTTTTTTTATGTATGTATGCATATATGTGTGTATGTATGTATGTTTGTATATATATATATATATATATATATATATATATATATATATATATATATATGTGTGTGTGTGTGTGTGTGTGTATGTGTATGTATGTATATGTATATATAGGTAGACCATTACAATAAATTTGATACCTATGAATGCCACTCACACTATAAGGGAGATAGACAGCAAGCATATTATTTTTAAGATGCATAACCGTTATTGCTACACAAAAGATATATTAAAATAAAAGATTTTCCTTTACAATTTAAACAAAACCAAATAGTTAAGTATTAAATATGTGTATAGTTATGTTGCCTTAGTGTTTTATAAAATATTAAAAATAGATAAAGACTGTATTTAAGTAATCTGTAAAGACAGATACATGTATACTTAAAAGATATATAAGATACTTTTCATTATAAAACTACCATATGGCGGGGCCGGGGGAGGATGCTGAAATGCAGACTTAGAGAGATTGCTTGAATGATTAGATCATTCAAGGATGAGATGTTTTTTCTCATGGAGGGGTTTGGTGGTTGTTTATCTTATATTGTTCTCAGTTATGATCTTGTAATTTACTTTTATTGGGTGTCTATAATCTATTGTAATACTGTTGGAAGAAGAAAGAATAAGTCATTCTCTTCATGTACACACATCTACACATTGTTACGAGTATATGAATATGGATAAAAGCAAAGCTAATATAAATCCAATTGCAAAATGTATATCTCTTAATGTAAATGGTTTAAATAATAGCTGCAAAAGGGGAAGTCTTTATAGATATTTAAAGCTATGTGAAGTGCAACTAGTATTTTTACAGGAAACACACCTTACACAGGAAGACATAAATAAAATAAACAATAAAAATTATACAATACTAGTAAGTTCCACCTATAATCAGAAGCGAAGGGGAGTAGCAATTTTGTGGAAAAACACTACTTTAATGCCTAAAATCATAAACACGTTCCATGACAACTCAGGAATGTTTTGTCTAGTGACAATATCTATCAATGAAATGATATATACATTAGTGAATATTTATTGGATACCAGGAATAGGTGTTAGAGTGGCCAAACAACACTTAGAAGACATTGTACAATATACCAAAAGCAATTTAATCATAGCTGGAGATTTCAATTGCATTATAAAAGAAACTGACACAAATACTAAAACTACACGTAAGAGATCACCTTTAACAAAGTTGTTATCTGAGTTTGTTGAAACTTTTAATATAGTTGACATAAATGAGTATGCTATCCCAGATTCACTATTCTTTACACATTTTTCCCATAGACATAATACATACTCTAGAATAGACAGAGTGTACATAACAAAGGATTTAACCTCTAAATTAAATAAAGTCAAGACAATTTCTTGCCCATTTTTGGACCATAACACCATAACGTTTGAGATAGACTTATGTTTCAAGAGAAGGATATCAGTAACAAGAATACCATCTTACATAACAAATCTCAAAGATTTTAAGGAATTTTATATTAAAGAGACACAAACATTCCTATATATCAATCTTACAAAAGATGTATCTGAAATATATATATGGGATGCATTGAAAGCATACCTATATGGAAGAGTGGTGGGATGGTATAAAAATAAACAAAAACAGTGGAATAAGGAATTAATGGAATTACAGTCAAAAGTAGATAATTTAAAGCTTGATATTCAAAATGGAAACACCAACTTAATAAAAGAACTAGAAGATACTAATAAAAAATACTCAGAGACGCTACACCACAAAACAATGATCAACTTAGAAAAAAATAAACTATGTTACTATTCAATGAACCCTACAAACCAACGAAGAATAGCAAATAGGACTAAAAAGATTATTAAAACAAATCAAATCAAGGAAATACATAATATAGAAACCAAAAAGAAAGTATCTGATTTAGAAGGAATACTAGAAGCTTTTAGGCTATTTTTCATAAACTTAATAATCAAAATGAGAAAACAGAAACACATTCAGTATTGAAAGCTTTTCTCAAAAACAATGTTAAAGTTAGGTTATTACAGGAGCAGGTACAACTAATAGATAAACAAATAACAATGACAGAACTTAAAGCTGAAGTAAATAAGCTAAAATTAAACAAAGCTCCAGGTATAGATAATATCACCCCAGAAATGTTTAAATTACTATCAAATGAGGCTTTGCTGTTGTTATTGAATGTCTTTACATCAGTTAAAAATGGTAAAGACATTCCTCCTTCTTGGAAGTACACATTAATATCACCAATTCTGAAACAAAATAAAGGTCCCAGTGAATGTTCATCATACAGACCCATTTCACTTCTTAATATAGATTATAAAATTTTTATGGCAATACATGCTGCTCGAATAAAACAATTACTACCACTTTTGATAGAGGAGGATCAAACAGGTTTTATAAAAGATAGGAACACTTATGACAACATTAAAAGAATTCTTTCCTTAATTGATTATATAAATGTCACAAAAACAAAATGAATGTTATTAGCTTAGACATAAATAACGTATTTAATTCAGTGAACTGGGATTATCTGTGGTTAGTTTTAGAAGAATATGGCTTCTCAAACAACTTCACTTTGTTAATAAAATCATTATATGAAAAATCATTGGCTTATATAAAACTGGGATCTTGTCTGTCTAAATCTATTAAAATAACTAAGGGCACAAAACAAGGCTGCCCTCTTTCTCCATTATTGTTTGCGCTAGTCATTGAACCCTTAGCAAATAATATACTTATGGATAAAAATATTGAAGGAATACAACTAGACAACAGCCTAGAGCTTAAAATTCAACTTTTTGCTGATATTTTAATTACCTTAAAAAATAATAATAGCAGTTTAAAAGCATTATGGGACTCAATTCAAAACTTTCAAAACTTTTCAAGTCTTAAATTTAATGAGAACAAAACAAATGTATTGCTTATAAATACTAATAAAAAGATCTAAATAAAAATACCATAAATATATCTCTACCGATAATATAATTAAATACTTGGGAATTATAATAACTAACAACCTAGATACTACAATTGAAACAAATTATAAAGAGACCTTAAATAATATTAAAAATCTAATACAAAGATGGAATAAATTATTCTTTTCAGTGGAAGAAAGGCTTTATATAATTAAAATGATCATATTTCCAAAAATTCTTTATGTCATACAAGCTTGTTCTTTGCCACCAGCTAAATCGCACCTAAAACAATTAAATGATTTAATGGTAAGATTCCTATGATATCCAAAAAAACCAAGGATAGCTATGAAGTATCATCTAGATGATTGGGATATAGGTGGCATAGGTTTACCAGACAAAGAAATATATTTGCATTCATCCATTATTAAAACAATATCATTATGGCTAAATACAAAATATACATCAAAATGGAAGCTAGTTCATGAGAGAATCTGGTTCAAATCAGGATTTGTAGTAGCAAATAAGTATACAGATTTCATACCAAACAATTTTCTATGGCTGATGAAGGAATATATGATGATACATAAGAATAAAAATATAAGTTCCAAATACATTACTTATACATTAAAAATTTTCCAAAATCTTATTAATAGCAATCCTGATATTAAAGCATGGTCATTTATTTTATATCCAGTAGCGTACACACAAGGTAATATAATAACATTTAATATGGAAGTAGTCAACATGCTTAAAAGAAAGGGATTAATATATTGGCATCAATTACTAAACTCTGGAAAACCTCTGACAATAGACCAGATTAAACAGAAATTAAATATGGAAGATAGTTCGTGGTTACATGTACAAGAATTAAGACAGTATATATTAAGCAAACAAGAAACAATGCAACCATCAATAAGACAAAATGTTCCTAACCTTATAGAACATATAATATTACTAATGAATCAACCCATTACTGGAAAGGGATACTTATCATCTATTTATAAAACAAACAAAAAAATAAAAATGCATAATAATGACAAAATATGGAATTATTATAGATCAGTTAATGGACATGTGCCAAATGACAGAGATAAAAACTAATTCTTCTCTCTCCAAAGCAGACATCACTTTCATTACATTGGAGACTTTTACATGGCAATTCATACACAGATCTTATGTAACCCCTCATAAAATGGAACTTATGTTTAAGAAAAATATTGGCTGCTGGAGATGTGATTTATCAATAAAAGCAGACTGGCAACATATGTTCTACGAATGCCATTTGATTAAACCATATTGGGATAAAATAAATTATTTTCTGCAAATGGTATTCAATGATAAATTCCAGATTTCCAAATCTATTATTTTGTTTAATGCACCTGTACCCGACTGTGTGCCAAGAACAAAATATGTAATTTTATGGACTCTCCTAGCTATTGCAAGGAAGAGCATTACATCAAACTGGAAATCCAAAGCTTCTCCAACTTTTAAGCAATTCATGAATATGGTGTCAGCAGTATCGCAATTGGAAATGAACACTATTAAAGGAAGAACTGAAAGAACTACATCATTATACGTAGCATGGCAAAAAGTAACTGAAATATTGGAGAATAATGACTGCAGCAAATTATAATCAGGAAACAATTGTATAGAAAGTCAATTATATGTCAACAATAGACACCCTTGTAAATACTTTATTTTGGTTTTAATGTTTGATATCTGTTTAGAGGTTTTAGCCTACCTTTTTAAATAATTTGTAAATACTTCATTGTCATAAATAACCTGCTTTCATGTTTTCTTGTTTTTGGAAATGAATAAATATATTTAAAAAAAAAAGAAAGTACGCAAACAGAAATATTTATGGAACACTTAATTATGCCAAGGTTAGAGGTAGAAGAGGCTTAACAACTAACAGTAAAGACCTGAGAAGATAAAATAATGGTGATGTATAAACAATCTGCAGGAAAGTCTCTAGGAGCAGATGGTATTCTTATGGAAGTTAAGAGGGAAGAAAGATAATGATCTAGAAGATTGTTTGACAGTATTTTAAAAAGAGGGGAAGCACCAACATCACGCTAGAAAGCTGTGGTGGCTGTATTAAGTTGTGTTTGAACAGAGGAACCAGGCAGGGCTGCCCTCTTTCCCCTTCGTTATTTGCTTTATGCTTAGAGCCATTGGCAAAGAAAATAAGGGAGTTAGAAATTCAAGGATATACTTGTATGTAATCATGAAAAATTGGCTTTGTTTGCAGATGATATTATTTTGTACCTGAAAAATCCAGAAAATGACATATCAGTATTATGGAACATTTTAAGACAGTTTCATGTTTTTTGGGATATAAAATTAATGAAGATAAAACTGTAAATTGTATATCTACACACAAACTGGTTCAGCAATACCCATATTTATGGGGACTTGATAAGATGAAGTATTTAGGAGTTTGGATTAAAAAGGCTTCTGTCGTGGCATCTAAGGATATGTGAGAAGGGGTGAAACAAAAGATAATATAAAAACTGAGAAATTAGAAGCTCTTGCTTGTGGATATGAATAGTAAGACACAGGCAGTGAAAATGGTTTTAGTCACTTTAGTTTTATATACAAGTCAGGTATATTTTTATTAACTACAGAAGAAGTTGTGGATAGTAATTAATAAAGAGTTAAAGTAATTTATCTGGGAGAAGAAGAGGGTAAGATTTAAGTGGGATAAGCTGATCCTACCAATTGAGCAAGTTGATTTAGGATTGCCTGATTTGAATGGATACTTTAGAGCTACACAGTTAAGGCTCATAAGTTATAACCCAAGCAGAAAGTTGTAATTCAAAGAGCAAAGGGATGATGATGAAGCAGGGGGAAGGTCAAGAAATAACGAGAGAGTAGGACTTTGGATGCAGATCCTTTAGGAGAATAACAACCATATAGAATATTATATTCATAAATTATCAGAAAACATTCTAAGAGCTAAGCCAACAGAGAATGGAAATTTTGCTAATAGGGATGGCTGCAAGTAGGAGTACAGAAAAGCAAGAGAGGGCTGAAATTTACTATAGAAATATGGCAAAGGAACAAAGGTATTGGGAGCAAATAACTAGACAGGGAAAGGTAATAGAGTAGGATGAGACCAAAATGATGTTTGAACTGCAGGCTAGAAACTGCCTTGTCTACCAGGGATTGATATCAAATTGCAGGGTCTACTTTAGAAAGATGGAAAAATAAAATATCGAGCGCTCACATGAGCGAAAAATCAGGAATTCGATATTTAGTTTTCAGGATCACAGTACAGTGAAGATCGGAATATTTGCCCTTTCCTCACTGTAGTGTGTTCTCGGAGTAGGAATATATATTTAGCAGGGGGGGGGGCGCAGCCCCTACAATAGCGATTCTGTGTTTCTGATTTTTCACTCATGTGAGCGCTTGATATTTTAATTTTTCGTTGTTGTAATATAGACCCAAAGTATAGGCATAGAGGAAGGGATAGTGGAATCCTAAATGAAAGACCTGCTCTGGCAGAGTTTTTAGTTAAATCTAGCACAGAAGCTGCTGTTAAAAAAGGGATCATTAGTAGGTCATATAAAATGGGGATACCATGGTGATGCAGCGGTTAGCATTGCCACCTCACAGCAAGAGGTTCTCCAGTTCGATTCATGGCTGGGGTGCCTTCTTTGTGGAGTCTACATGTCCTTGTTGTGGTCGCGTGGGTTTCCTCCGGGTGCTACGGTTTCCTCCCACATCCCAAAGACATGCAGTAGGTGAATTGGACACTATACATTGGCCCTAGGTGTGAGTGTGTGCATGTGTGTGCCTTCTGTGGTAGGTTTGGGTGCCAGGCTGGCAACTCAACACCGTAAAACTCCACTGCCAATCATGAGTGGACAGATGATCCACTGCGGTGAACTCTAACCAGGAAAAGCCAAAAGAAGAAGAAGTAGTTCATATAAAATATTGCACAATAACTATAGTAACTAATCACAGAAAGTCAGAAAATATTGGAAGGTGGGACTGGAAAAACAATTTACAAGGGAAGGATTGGTGGGCATATGTATGCCTCCCAAGTATGCAACAAGGTCCAGCAGGTTTATGATTTTTGCTTAGAAGTATTTGCATAGATATATTATACTCCAAGAAGACTTCAAAGAAATTTTCCCCAAGTAGATGGCAAATGTTGGAGGTATGATGAGAAAGAAAGAGTTAACTGGCAACACATGTTTTGGGAGCATAATGAGTTGCAGATTTTAAAAATTATGTACAGCATACTCTGTTATAAATATTAGGTGAACAAATGCCTTGTAACTAAGGAAATAATTCTTTTGAGCTGGGACATAGGATCTAAATTGCTTAGGCATAGTAAGGCCTTGTTAAGTTTAATTCTGTTGGCTGCAAAAAAAAGCAATTAAAGGATGTCTAAACCAACTGCATTTGAAGTATTGAATATTATAAAAGAAATAAAAGAACTGGAAGAGGGATCTTTAGAAAAGGGAAGGAGCATATTACATTGAAATAAATGGAAATTGTGGGAATAATACCTGCAGAATGATGTTCATGAGGAGGTGTGGGACTTAAGGAAAGGCATGACTTGAGTAAATTATGTCATGTTGGACTGTTGATACTTGTGATGCCCCTGCACTGGCCCAGTAATCAAGGTGCCTCAATCCTCATCACTAATAATAGTGAGGGACGTTCGCATTGGGAGGATGACAAGTACACACACAGTAAAGTACATTTTCCCTTAAGAGCACACAGGCATCACAGTCAGTTGGGGGCTGGTTTCTCCTTCTCTCTCCACATCCCCAATAAAACTCGCTAGTGACACAGATATAGGGTTAAGATCTCAGCTGAGTGGTCAAGCCAAAACCTCCAGCACCCTCTCTGTCCAAGCAGTGCTTCGTGTGCATGCCCAAGTAGCTGAGACACACACACTTTGAGATTTGATTTATATATAAACACACAGATACTCCTGGGGAAGGCTAGCACAGGTTCAGTAGCTATGCCCCCTTCTGCCCAGACTATAAGGTAGTAATCAGTCCCACCAACCACTCTTATCAGCTACTATAAGGGCCTTCCCAAAGGGTGACCAATTCTACTGTGTAATGTTACTATTATCCAAATGGAAAATGTGACCAACAGCAAGGCTATTTAGGAGTGGCCTGTATAGTGTCACCAAATACATATGCAAGTACCCTAAGAGCTTAAATATCTCTAAACAAACCAGCCACAACTAAAAGGTTTAAATATATTTAATAATATATAATAAAAGAACAAAACAAAACAAAATAACTCACAGTGACAACAGAGTTCAGAACCACAGAAAATACTTTAAAACAACATTGCAGGACAGTCTCACATGAATACAGAAAACATCTAAACTACACTTTACTGTATTCCTATCTATATCTAAGAGATACTATGCCCTAAATGACTTACTTACATAGACATGCAAGTGCTGATGAGAGGATGTTATCTGATCCAAAGACAAATACAAAATGCACAGACATTCTCTGACAGATAGTTCTTAAATTAATAATACACATTACTGTTGGGTTAGCTGGATGACATCACTATTTGACACCTCTGCCTTCAGTTCCCCGGCTAACAAACTTAAAATTTAGCACCTCTGTATCAGAATTACTTATCTTTTAGAGGTTTTCCTGGAACTGAAAGTCGTAAAACAGTTATGCACTTTTATCTTTGAAACATGTAATTATTTCTGTTACCAGACAATAGAAAAACTTTCTATCTGCAGACATTCTGTCTCCTAGTTGAGATAAACATCATCATAAACAATTCATAGGTTCATAGGTGTGTACTAGGCTAATGGCCTTGGAGCCTTTACAAGCCTAGCCCATAGGATTACCCTGGCATCGTGCCACCTCACCTTAGTTCCCAGTGCATCTGTCGAGTAGAGCGACTGTAGTGATCCCTGGGGTGAATTTTTTATTTCCCATCCACTCATCAAGATTTCTCTTGAAGAGGGCCAGTGAGGTGCTCTGCTTGACATGTATAGGAAGTCTATTCCATTGCATGGGCAGTCTCTGGGTTATGAACCTGTCCCTCCAGCATGTTCTGTTGATTGTGGTAATGAGGTTGAGGTCTCTGGAGCATGTGGTGCAGAGGGACTGGGATGTCTTTAGATGTAGCATTTCTAACAGAGCTGGGTTAGACATGGCTTTGTAAGTCAAGCAGAGATTGCCTCTAAGTAGGCGATATGAGACAGAGAATTGTTAGAGTTTTTTGAGTCTGTCCATAAAGGACAAGTATTTAATGCCTAGGGTCCTCTTTGTGAGGTACTTTTCCGGCCTCTCCAGTTGTTATAGGTGTCTAGTGAGGTACATGCCAAATGGGGCATAGTACTCAATGATTGGCCTAATGAGGGAAGAGTAGAGGGAGACAATGACCTCTTTCTTCCTGGATGCAAAACCATTAGTAATGAGATGTGCCACATAGAAGGACTTTCTGACCACAGTGGCAATGTGGTGGTCAAAAGAGAGGCTGCTGTCAGCCTGTGTTCCGAGTTCTTTTATAATGCCTTCTGTGTTCAGTGGACTACCATTGATGTGGTAATTCATGGAAACTGGGTTTTTCCCAAAAGGGATGATGACACATTTTTTGGCATTCAGCTTAAGGCCATGGTTCTGACACCAGTCTTTGGTCTCAGTGAGGCCTTTCTGTATTGTAACCTCTTATTTAAACTCACAGTGTGCCAGTTGAATAAGTGGCCAAATAATAGCTCAAGACATTTTTATCCCTTGTAAGAAATAAACTCTCCTGACTGACTTAGAAGACAAAGCAATATGTGTCCTTTTGTAGCTAACCTTTTAGCTCTGGGTATTTTTAAGGAGTATAGAACCTGCTTAATTTTCACAGGCAATGAACTATTATGTGACATACGTGTAAGAGGTGGAAGTACCATCACAACAAAAAGGCAACCCTCCCACTTAAAAAGACGGCCAGTAAGCACCACACTGCCCCATTCACACTTCAGGAACCCCCCCCAAAGCAACATATGTAGAGGCTGTTACAAAGTAACTTCCTCAGCCTCATAGAGCTAGAAAAGACGTAATGACTTTGAGGCTGTCCTGCAGCTTGAACACTTCTGTATCTTTGTCATAACTGAAACTTGGTTTGATTATAAATCTATCACTCCCTCTTTACCTGGGTTTAGCACTCACCATGCATTCAGACCTGAGGAAAATTGTGGAAGCATTTCCATACTGGTTGCAGCTCAAAGACCCATCAGCTGAATTTTTTGAACTCCAACTTACCCTTAACAAGCCAGAATTCCAATTTATAGCCTGGTACAGGACGCTATTCATGTACCTATAACACTACAAGAGATTACTAAAGGTAGTCATTGAACTACCATTAATGAAAAATAACTTTATATTGGGAGATTTCAGTTATCTTGCAATTAATTGGTGTAGTTACAAATCAAAATCTAGGTATGCCAAAAGATTCTGGGACCTAATAAATGACAGTTCTATAGAATAAATAGTTAATCAGCCCATGAGGGGTCAGGACATTCTGGACCTAGTTCTTACCAACAAAGCATCCAAATGTACCATACTATATCACCTTTTCTGGTGAAGTCAGGCCACAAATTAGCAACCTTATACTTTAAAGTTGCAGACTATATCACTGTAAACTAGTCTTAATTTAAGGAATTTAAACATTCAAACCAGCTCTTATATCATATGATGAGCTCATCAAGTTTAATTGCAATTTCACCAGCCCTCATGCAACTTCATTCTCTAATTATGCAGCTGAATTTTATTTCCACCTACATAATGTGTAAATCTAGCAGTCCCTACAAAAAACAAATACAATGGAAAATTTAAAAATAAACCACCTTGATTGTCCTCCATATAAATAAGTTCTTTAAGAAAAGCAAATGTTTTGAATTCCATAGCAAACCAAAAGCTACCTGCATTAAAGACTCTATCAAAAGGGTCACCAAAGAACTAAAATGACGGTCAGGGTGGTCAAAGCTAAACATGAATTAAACCTAGCACTAGAAGGCAAGTATAACTACAAATCTTTCTTTGATTGCATCAGAAAATTGAGAAATAACATCCTGCAGTGTTGTGAACTAATCCTAAACAGCAGTGTCCATGCTGAACCTGAAAATATGGCTAACTTACATTTTAGCCAGATTTAGGGTTAATTTTACCACAGCAACAGTCATTGAAATTTTGCAAATTCCTGAGTTCCATATACCGACAAAGATCATCATGGATTAGGTACTGACTGTGCTATCAAAAACTAAAAAAAAAACACTCTTCCACGAGCAGAGAAAAATTTACACGGATGCCTAGTAAATAACAGCAAATATGCTCCTACTGAACTCCTGCACTTGTTTAACTTAAGTCTAGCCACAGGGTATTTATCTGATATATAAAAAACAGCGGTTGTAATGCCCCTTCACAAAGAGGTCCCCACCACAGACTTCAGGATCTGTAGACCCATCACATTAACTCGCCTGATTTTCAAGGACATGGAACATATTCCCCTTGACTTCATAAACTACAGTTATCAAAGCCTCATACAACTGGGCTGAGAACAGTTCAGTTTTGCAAGGGTTGGTCATGTCAACTTAATGTAGCAAATTTCTTTGTAAAGATCACAGATACAGTGGATTGAGAGTCATTCAGCCCATATATATCTGGAACTGGCCAAGGTCTTTGACACTATACCCCATGCAGGCATTATAAACACACTAAAAGACCTCAAAGTGGACCCTTATGTGGTTAGATGGACTACAAATTGGCTGAAAGATAAAACCTAGACAATTAAAGTAGGTGGCAAGGGCCACTTCAGAAAATAAGACAGTTACTTTCAGAGTACCCCAAGGCTCAGAGCTGGAATCCCTACTTTTTGGCATCTACTTTTCTGACCTCCATATTTTAAACCCAGACCTATGGCTGACAACATTTGATGATTGTAAGCTAGGTGTTATTCTTCACTTCCCTTCAGATGTGAAATTGCTTCAGCAAACTCTAATTCTTACAAACTGGTGATATACAGAAAAGGGGCTTAAAATGAATGTAAAAAAGTACAGCATAGTCATGTTTGATAAATAGTCCTCATGTACAACTTATAGCCAGTACCCCACTCCAGAAGAACATGGAAGTCAGGGACCCTGGCACCCAGGTCAACAACTTCCTCTTCTTCAATCACTATATAGCAGCAATAGTGAAAGAATCCTTCCATCTAGCCCAACAAATTTCTAAAGGACTCTCATTTAGGTCAAAACAATTTGTTATCCCTCAATACTTAGCCTTAATTAGGCCAGTTTAGTATGATGACCCTTTTGGCATATAACTAGCCAGACATATCATGCAGCCAGGAAGGTCTCAAAGTTTCCTAACTAAAAAGATTAATGGGAAAAAACCCTTAGCTACTAAGATAGGCTTAAAGCCCTATCCATACACCAAGTCCCTTAAAGACTCCTATAAGGGGATAATACCCCTGCACTAAGTACCTTATAGACCTATGAGGAGATATATGCCTTGCATTCCATGCTACTAAAAGCTCTACCCTACTGGACCTCTTGTGCTTCAGTGAGACTAATGGCTTCACCAACACTTGAAATAAGGAGCTAAACCTCTTCCAACACATGAACAAGACAATTTGTATGGACAGATTTATTATCCAGCAGTTACCACATCTCGAGAACAAATTGCCTTTACATCTTAAACAGAAAGACACACTCTCATCTTTCAAGAAGAAAATGGATGACTGGATGGCTATTCACACATTCATCCCTGGCCTGACGTAGTTTGCTCTCCTAGAAGTGGTAGGTACATCTTGAAGGTGAGTATCGGCAAGGCAAGAATGGTTTCTTCATTTACTTGTCTTGTAACATCTATTATCTTATGAAAGCTGTCCTTTAAACCAATTTAAACAGGTTTTACCTGGATCATAAAACATTTATGTGCATAATTATAATTTGGCTATTTTGCTTTAGTATGGTTTTAGCACTGGCACATCACTGAGATATGACTTTCATGTATATAAATGTTAGTAGCATTGTTTTTACTTATACTATAATTTACTCAAAGCTAACTACAATTATATGATTTTGGCCATTTGCATGTGTTAAGTTCATATATTCATATAGGTTCATAGGTTGTTGCTAGCCTAATGACCACTAGAGCCCTTACAAGCCTAGACACGCACCCTAAACTCATTTGGATCCTGAGTATCATAGGCATCTATACTGGGGGGGGCATGTTAATAAGGAAGTAAATAAAGGATTTGTGGGGAGGTGTTAGTTAGGATAATACTTTTCTTATTGACAGCCTCTGTCCATAATGAAAATGGGGACCAGAGAGGGGTAAATTTGCTATTTCCAATCCAACTGTCAAGGTATCATTTGAATAGGGTCAAGGGTGAACTCTGTTTTACATGGATGGGGAGTCTATTCTGTAGTGCAGAGATCCTTTGGGACACATTTCTCTCTCTCTCCAGCATGTTCTGTTTATGTCACAAGCAAAGTTCAGATACCTGCATTTAGTGTTTCACCTGTTGTTTGCTTTGCATATATGCATCAGATCCATCGGAGCTTGGTCTGAGGAAGCCCTGTAAGCCAGGCAAACATCACTTCTCAGTAGCCTGTAGGTGACTGAATACAGAGACAGAGCCTTTAGGAGATCAGTGTAGGATAGGATTTCATGCCCTGAATTCTCCTGGAGAGAAATCTTTGGGGCATTCCAACTGTTGCAAGTGTCTGGTTAGGTACATAATAAAGGGGGCATTGTACTGAATAATGGAGTTGATAAAGGCCGAGTAGAGTGGTATTATAACTTCCTTGGACCCAGATGCCATACCCTTACTTAAAATCTGGGCGACATAGAATGATTTTCTTACTGACTAAGCTACATGTTTGATAAAAGGCCAGATTGCTGTATACATATGTTCCCAGATCCCTTACTACTGAGTTGACTCACAGGGTGTTTTATCGATGGCATAATTAACTTGAGTTAACAGTTTCACAAAGAGCATTATAATGCATTTTTTGGCAGTGAGTTTTAGGTCATGGCTTTGACACCAGTCATTTGTCTGTGTTAAAGTAAGACGTCACTGTCTTGAGGGGAATCTATAATACCTCACAATTTAGTGTCATCTATGAACTTGGGGAGCCAGAGGCCTTGATTGTTAGTCGTGACTTCCAGTAAGTAGATGCCAGACAGGAGCAGGCACAACACGGAGCCCTGGTGTACTCCACTGGTAACCTGTCTTATAGTGGAAGTGGTCTCACCAATCCTGACTTCTTGGGACCTGTCTGTAAACCAGATGGCAATACAGTGTGTTATGTAGGGATATATTCCTAGCTCAGAGAGCATGCCAACAATGCCTGAGTGGGATATTGCATCAAATGCCTTGGCCAGGTCTTGCTGTTACTATTTAACCCTCATCCATTGTCTTGGTGACCCTCTCAAAGAAGACTACCAGGTCCCTTAACAAAGCAAAATTGGGATAAGCTGCAGAGTCTGTAAGTTGCCAATGTCCTTGTTTATCATTTTCATGATAATTTGTTCCATGTCTTTGCATATTAGGCTTATTAGACTTATGGGTCTGTAGTTCCCTGGGTTGGTTGATGGTCCACCTTGTGAAGGGAAGTGGCTGTTTTGGTCCTTTATTCACTTGGAAAGTAGCCTGTTTTGTGGTTTGTGGCTGTAGCTGAAGAGTGCCTCAAGTGGTCCTGAGGTCATGTTTTAGACTGTTCAGGAGGCAAATGGGGATGTTATTGGGACCCACAGAGGTAGCGTTCTTAGCTTTTGCTGCCAGCACCTGGTCCCTTCTAATAGCTGGAGGAAGTATGATGAAGGGGATTTCACCTAGAGTAGTTGGGGACAGTGGAGGGGGGGGGGGTGAGCAGAATTTAGCAGCCAATAGATTTGCTATGTCACCCTGATCAGTGAAGGTGGTACCATTCACTACCAATTCAATACATTGTTGTGTGTTACCTTTAAGGTCAAATATAGCTGAATAAGGCCTTATGATTGTCCTTAGCCTGCAAAGCTATCCTGACCTCACAGATGGCCTTACTGTACTTAATTAGACCATTGGGTATAGGCTTATGTGAGATGTTTGGTGTAACATTTGGTGTATATTTTAGTGATTTCTGAGGAACAGTGTTTCCGTTGGGTGGCTTTTGATGTCTTTCATATTTGGAAAGTTTGCTTTTAAGCACCTCAGCATAATACAATCTGTGTGTGGTGAGCAGTATGTGTGATGGATATAGTGTGGCTATTCTTGATAACATCACTTGCATACAAGGTTTTTGCCTCCAAGGAAGTTTTGTATTTACATCTCTCACATGCTGTATTGTTTTCTTTAATGATTAACTGGTTGTCTGAGAATATGACAAAATTGCTGCATTGCCTTAGGATACTCAAATCTACCATGTTGGCTATAGAGTCAATAGGAAATTGCATATCTATGTTGTCTTGTCCTATAATAGGGTGGGCTGTTTAGGCTTAAGGATTGGGTTTTAACAGGGTTTTCCTAGAGTAGTTTCTGTAGTTAAGGGCATGGTGTTATATAGTGCTAGGATATGGTAGTGCTATTCAATGCACAAACTAGCTGTTCTAAGCTTAATTTTGCACAGTGCTACACTATTTAACAGGTTTCAGACCTAATCCTAACATTATAGGGAAATTTAACTGTCTAGGCATTTACTACTTATACTGGGCACTGCTAACTGCTGCTGCATGGTGGGCAGCACCGCTCAAACTCACCTAATTTATAGTAGATAAAAAAGCTTGAAAAATGAAATGACTCCTATGCCCTCTAGCCAATAATTGACTATACTTTGAGCACCCTGGAGTGCTTTCTAACTCAGAGAAAGACCAAATAAACACTTTCCACCACAAGATGGATGATCCTAGAATTTCTTAATGTAAAAACACAGCAAAAGTAGTTCTCATGTGCAGATTAAACAACATGGCTGTGACTGTTGCTTCTTTAATATTATGGTTGTTAACCTGATATGTTAACATTACGAGCTTTGAGTTTTAACAGATTTACAAGCTGTGTAATAGTTATGACAGCAGTGTTTTATTTATTTACTATAAGTTTTAGCATGCTATGCTGATTGTCTTTAACAAAATGTAGTTTTGTTCTAAGCTTGGATCTAAGTTGTTTTAAAACATGTTTTTGTTAAAAGTGCACTATGCAAATGGGGAGTAAGTATTGCTATGTTTCATTGCCTCATTTTTTAATCAGGCTGTGACTGTTGCTTCTTTAATATTATGGTTGTGAACCTGCTATGTTAACAGTATGAACTCTGTGTTTTTAGCAGATTCACAAGCTGTGTAATGGTTATGACAGCAGTGTTTTATTTATTTACTATAGGTTTTAATATGCTATGCTGATTGTCTTTAACAAAATGTAGTTTTGTTCTAAGTTTGGATATAAGTTATTTTAAAACATGTTTTTGTTAGAAGTGCACTATGCAAATGAGGAGTAAGTGTTACTATGTTTCATTGCCTCATTTTTAATTGCTTAATTGCCTCTTAACTAGATTGGTTAGCTGGTTCTTAAATAGTTGTGTGTAGGAATTGTTTTCAGGATCTGAGGAAGGCACATGCCGAAAGCGCTTATCCTGTTCTTGTTTTTGTTGTATTAAAGTTCCAGTTTTATGTCTATAGTGTTACGCTCCTTTTTTGTTTTCTTCTAAACAACAAATAACTGTCAAACCTCTAAGTAACTTTCTAATTCCCCCTTGCACAAGATAATTTGAAAGCAGACAGAAGTAGAAAAGCCAACAAAGAAATTATGATTTTTACCACAAAATTAAAAATGCTTTAAAAATGCTCAAAATCAATAGCAAATTTGTGACAATTGTTCCTACCAGGAGGGTTAAAGTTCATTATTTGAAGACATACTTAGTTTTTCTGTGTTTTTTTAAGTTAATAAGTTATAGGGGGCTCTGGGTGCCTTTTTTGTTTGAGAGTCTTCATTAAAACAAAAGTAGTCTTGAAAAATCAGACATAAGTTCAAATGGAGATGACACTAAACAACAATATAAAAGATAACCCTGCCAGATATTAGTGGGTTCATGTAACATAAAAGTTAGAAATAGATGTTTTTGCCAAGTGTAATATGTGGAAATAATAACTTCTTATCATAATGGCTACACTATCCATATTATTTTGGAACATAAATGGTCTTTCAGGTATATGCAAAAAGGTATTGAGGTGTATTAAGAAATGCAGAGAGCAAATATAAATGCTACAGGAGACACATTTGGAGAGAAATGAGCATGTGAATGTGATAAAGAAAGGATTTCAGGGTGGATATTCACAGAATATCAGGGACAAAGGAAAAGGGGAGGACTTACACTAATTGCTAGAAGAGCTCCACTAGTGATACAAGAGGAAAAACAAGATAATAATGGTAGATTTGTGGTAATAAGGGGGCACTGGCAGGGATGGAGAATTACAGCGGCATGTATTTATATTCCACCCTAAACAACTACTAGGGAGCTTAAGAAATGTTGGGAGGAATAATTAGCTTTCAGCAGGGAATGGTACTTATAGGTGAGGACTGGAACATGATTTGCATCAGTAAGGATGTATCTAGGGGGCCTAGAAGGAAAAATATAACAAACTACTGTTGATTTCTGAAGCAATTTGTGTAAATATTTGATATGGAGTATGTTAATGCAACAGCAGGACTTCTGAGTGAAATACCTACTCTGGTAAAGTTTTTAGTTGAATCTAGAACAGAAGCTGGTGTTAGAACAGGGATAATTAGTAGGGCATATAAAATATTGCACAATAGCTATAACAATCAATCAGAGGAGGGTAGTAAAGAGTAAGAAGAGAGATTGGGTAAGCAATTCACAACAGAACAATGAGAGAATATATAT
Organism: Protopterus annectens; assembly: GCF_019279795.1. Lineage (NCBI taxonomy): Eukaryota > Metazoa > Chordata > Ceratodontiformes > Protopteridae > Protopterus > Protopterus annectens. The sequence continues at coordinate 505,106,696 of NC_056750.1, forward strand.
ATGGCTCCCAAGTATGCAAAAAAGTTTGTAAGATTTAGGATTTTTGCTTGAAAGTGTTTGCATAGGTATTTTTGTACCCATGCCGACTCCAAATAATTTTTCCTCAGGTTGATGGCAAATGTTGGAGGTGTGATGGGGAAGAAAGAGGTAACTGAGAACATATGTTTTTGGAGCAAACTTTAAAAATTCCCTACAGGGTACTCTGTTAGAAGTATTGGGTGAGAAAATGGGTGTAACTAAGGAAATTATTTTTTTCATCTGAGACACAGGATTTGAATTACTTAGACATAGTAAGGCCATGTTAACTTTAATTTTGATGGCTGCCAAAAAAGCAATTACTAGAAAATGGAAATCAAGGTCTAAACCATCTATAATGGATATATTGAATATTGCAACAGAGATAATAGAACTGGAAGTGAAATCTTTAGAAAAAAGTAGAAGTAAATCACATAGAAATGAATGGAAATTGTGGGAAAAATACATGCAGAATAGTGATTTGGAGGAGGAATGAGGTTTTAGGGAAGGCAGTAATTGAGCAATTTATGTAATGTTGGATTGATGATAGTTATACAAACGAACATACGTGATGTATAATATATGTAAGGAATATTTTAATATGGTTTATTTTCCTTTATATAAATGTGTGTTTGTCTACGCCTTAAGTGATAATTCAGTAAAGGTGTTTAAAAAATATAGTGATCACTGCATAAAGCAAGTATAAGAGCAGCCTGGATGGCTCTGGATGCAGTTAAAACATTTGAAAAGCATTGATGAGCTATGTGGAAATGATCACACAGCCTTGCAAAGTTGCCTAATTTATAGCAAAGAAAAAAGCTTGAAAACTGACTCATATGCTCTCTAGCCAATAAACAAGCATACCTTTAGCTCCCTGGAATGCTTGCCAACTCAAAGATGCCAGGTAAACACCTTTTGCCACAAGATCCATTATCTTGGAACTTCTTAATATAAAAGCACAGCAAAAATAATGCTCAAGTTCAGATTAAACAACAAGTGTCATATATATATATCTACATGACAAGAAAAAGCACTATACATACACAGTGGTGAGCTAGATACATACAAAGTTGTTACCTCAGCATTTATTTTATCCTAAACAACTGTAAATCGGCTAATACATTTGAACAATTAGAAATATATTCACTGTTTGCCTTACAAACACAAGGTGCAGAGTTTGAGTCTCACAAGGGATAATTGGCTAGGCTTAAAATGGCTCGCAAGGGCAGTTAGCTTAGTACTAACCTATGAACCTATGAACCTATGTAGTATACAGAGTATGCATACTAAGTTTTTTTCCTGTTTTATGTATTTCATACACAACACATTTTATAAATCAGACATTTTATGAAAAAAAACACTACAGACAGATTACCCAATTCAAGAGTCAGTCTGTAGCTTTGGGAAGTCAGGAAGATGGAATTGAAGTTAAAGGAAGGCATAATGTCAGTCTATCTGTACATGACCAAAGGGATTATATGAAGGGCAAGAAGGCAGCACAGTCTAAAGTAAAAAAAAAAATGATGACTGTGTGGGATAATACAAAAATCAGTTTTGGATAAATAGAATAAACGTCCTGTGGAGTTCTTGAAATTCACATATGTATTTTTTGCATTAATTTGCATTTTCAACTAAGTAACTACTGCTCAAACTTAGTAACAAAGTGCCTATTGGTCAATCTGAAACATGGGAAGTTGGCATAATGGTTAAGGTATTTGCCTTGCACACACAAGGTGCAGTGTTTGATTCTCACATGGGGTAATTGGCTAGGCTTTAAATGGCTCACAAGGGCAGTTAGCCTAGTACTAACCTACACCTATAACTTGCCTGATCCCCTACAGATGCTGTTCAATATGAGCCTCAAAAACAGTCTTCATTCCAGATAAATGCAGAACAGCAATAATCATTCCCATGAACAAAGGTGGGGCATCAGCTGACCTAGGGTAACTATAGATCCATAAGCCTCACCAGTCTCATCTGTAAGGCTGCGGAAGAGGATCAGTAAGGAATTAATAAATAAGAATATACGTTACCTACTGACTCTCAATCCAACCCATTTCAGAGTAATCAAGGGCAGATCTTACCTGCTAAGCCTGGTCGACTTCTTTGAAAACGTTACTGAAACAGTGGATGAGAGAGCAGAACAATGAACACCACATATCTAGACCTTGCAAAGGCATTCAACACCATCCTATACTTCATTATCACAGATAAACTCTCCCAGGTAAATGTCAGTCCCTATGTAATCCACTGGATAGTAAATTGTTTCACAAATATAGCCCTGGAAGGTAGGTTGGACAACTGTACCTCCTCCAAAAGACCTGTCACTAGCAGTGTAGTCCAGGGTTTAGTCTTTGGGCCACTCGTCTTTGGCATTTATTTCTCAGAGGTCAAATATGTTAAGAGTTTGTGGCTGACTAAATTTTCAGATGACTACAAACTTGGTGCCATCATAAGTTCCTAAGAGAACACTAAAATCCTCTATGTGGGCTTGTCCTGAACAAATAGCTGATGGCAAAACCATGGACTAAAACTAAATGCCAAGAAATGTATAATTGTATCCTTTGGCAGTGGCTCCCATTGTAACTATCACATTGATAACCACCTCTGAAAATTGATCCTGTAGTCAGGAATCTTGGTACTCATAAACAAAGACATTGGTAATCTCCAAACTCTGGATCCTACCCAGTTTGGATTTGTGAAAGGCAGATCATGTCTCCTAAACCTGATTGACTTCTTTGAAACAGTCACCAAAGCCATAGATGGGGGTAAAATGGTACACACAGCTTATCTAGATCTCGCCAAGGCTTTTGACACCATCCCCCACTCTGGAATTATAGATAAGCTCACTAAACTAGGTATAAATCCCTATGTCACAAGATGGGTTGCCAACTGGCTCACGGACAGAACCCACACTGTGAAATTAGCGGATTCCAAATCTGACATCAGACCAGTGACAAGTGGAGTACCACCGGGTTCATTCCTGGGTCCTCTCCTGTTTGGTATCTACTTCTCTGAAGTGCAGGCCAACACAGGTCTTTGGCTAACAAAGTTTGCAGATGACTGCAAACTAGGAGCCATAATTGAAACTCCTAACGATGTGGACAAACTACAAAAGGGCCTCACTGAGACAGATACCTGGTGTTAAAGCCATGGCCTGAAGCTCAATGCCAAAAAGTGTATTGTCATCCCCTTTGGTAAAAACTCTGTACCCATGAACTACCACATAGCTGGTAGTCTACTTAATGCTGAAAATGTGATAAGAGACCTTGGGACATAGGTGGACTGTAGTCTCTCCTTTGATAATCACATCACCACAGTGGTCAGGAAATCCTTCTACGTGGCTCATCTCATCACAAAAGGATTCTCATCCAGAAAGAGGTCATTGTTCCCCTCTACTCATCACTCATTAGACCCATTATAGAGTACAATGCCCCATTTGGTATGTACCTCACAAGACATCTACAACAACTGGAAAGACCACAGAAATACCTCACAAAGAGGATTACTGGCCTCAAACAGATGCCCTATGCAGACCGTCTCAAAAAACTACAGCTTTACTCCATCGCGTATCACCTACTCAGGGGTGATCTCTGCCTAACATACAAAGCTATGTCAAACCCAGAGCTGCTGGACATGCTCCACTTAAAGAAATCCCAATCCCTCCGAGGTACATGCTCTAGGGACCTAAACCTTGTTACCACAATAAACAGAACATGCTGGAGGGATAGATTCCTGTCCCAGAGACTTCCCATACCCTGGAACAGACTACCTATCTATGTCAAACAGAGCTCCTCATTAGCACTCTTCAAGAAAAATCTTGATGATTGGATGGGAAATGGGAAATTCTCCCCGGGGATCACTTCTGTGGCTCTGCTCGACAGGGGCACAGGAAAATAATTTTCTTGGGTGACGAAAGCCAGGGTACATATTTTGGCTAGGCTTGTATGGGCCCTAGGGCCGATAGCCTAGTACCTACCTATGAACCTATGAACAATAAACTATCCTTTTATCACCAAGTGTCCACTGTTGGATAGGTTTCTATTACAGAGAATACAGTTTTTTATGGAAATATCTTGGACTCCACAAAAAGCAAAGAAGTTCTCTTACTTTATTTAAATGTAATTTGGACAAATCAATGGGTAATCACATTTTTTTCCAGGTTTAGCATCCCTTTCACTCATGGATAGGGAAAACATTAATGTCCCAACATATCCTTGTTCGGCCCATCTCTTGGTTATTTGCATGCAAAATATAAGGGCAAAAAACTCCCATAGGACTGTAAGATCTATAGCTTAGTAAGTACCTATGAAGCTATGAATCTATAAGTCCAAACTAGAAGCCCTATTTTAAATGGAATCATTGGAAGACTACTCCAAAGGCAAAACCATAGTAATAGAAGGAGTTATGAAACAAAGCAAAATGATATTTATAATCGATAATAATAGAAACAGTTATGAAATAAACAGTGACATATTATAGGACTAATACATGTCAGGAATTTAAAAACATCATGGTATGCATCACTTGAATAAAAGCAAATTATAATGAAGTGCAATTAAATATATTGGATCAGTTTTAAATAAGTCAAGTAAAACAGAAGTTGATTTTATTTTCATTTAGTTACAGACTAATAAACTGCATTCAAGAAAAAGTGAGTAAGAATACGTAGTAGTGGTGGTGACTAGGATATGTACAACCATCTGAAATTAAGTTCTGTTTAATTTGAATTGAAACAAAGGATTGGAAGAAGCTAGTTGTCAGGAAGAAATGATAGTTTGTCCACTATGTTGTAAAATGGGTAGAATATGTATAACATTATGATAGTTAATTTATCTTTATCTGCTAACATTTATGATATTTTATATTTTGTAATGGACATCTAGGTAAAGCAAGAAATAGCAACTTATGAAACTAATATTCATCACACTGCAAGAAGGATGTAAACCATCCTGTACTGGAAATGCCCTGGATGAAAACAATAATGGTGATGCAGTAATCTAGAAGGAAACACATTCAAATGAAAATACTTTTATCTATGTGAAAATCAGGACAGGGTAAACAATATAATTAAGAAGAACAGAATTCAACAGGAAAAAGAACTATGACAAAAGTGACTAAGTGATACTATAAAATTACAAATGTAGTTTTTATTACTGTTCCCATGAGAGGCTAGATTACTGATATGCCCTCATTTTTAGAATCATGTACAGTTTCTGGTGTGTCATTTTGCCTTGAACTCTGAATCTCAGAACTTCCACTTTGTTTGATAAGTTCCAACAGCACTGATGTCATGCTAAGAACAATCCCTTTAGTAATAGAAATATATTCATCAGTAGACTTGTGATAGTTTGCTCGATCTATGTAACCTCATGAACTTGGCATTAAATTGTCAGTTCCAGTATGAATGTTTACCCTATGCATATTAACAAATTGCTACTTAAAATAAAAAAATCTAATTTCTGGTTGTGGCAAGTCTTTTCCCTGTTCTCTCTGAAGATTTATGACACAATGCCTACATCAAAGAGGTATAATTAAAGTTACCCATAGCTTCCGGTGATTTTACCTTGGTGGTGTGGTGAGACTCTTAAAGTAAGGGTGACTAGGGGACTGTCATTGGGAAAAAGCATCTGTACATCTGGTGTCAGCCAAGTGTGGCATCTTCTAACAATACATGTATAACTGGGTGAAATGTGTGAAAAATGATCAAATCTGAGGTAAGACAATAGTGGCAAAGACTACAGTAATGATGATAACTCTGGGCCATGGGGTATCGCAAATGATAAATTTATGCTTCGGAATGTCACTGAGCAGTCTGGAGTGCTACCTTCTTTATTGGGAAGAGGAGTTAAAAGCTAAACTGAGTGACACATCTGTTGATATGTAATAGCTGAGAGTTATGGTATAAAGCATCTATTTTTCTGGAGCTCCACAAATAATGAATGCAGACCCTTTGTGCAAGGTAATTGCTATTAATCATCGACACAGTGCTAAGCACTTGGCTTGATGCTATTTTCTTTGCCTTCATCAGTAAGATTTGCTTAGTCTTTCTTACCATTTTAGTAGTGAGCATTTAAGCTTTAAATAAACAAACAAAATGTTTTGCTGCTTATTAGTATACTCATTGTTTGCATGCTTTTGCCATAGCTTCAGTGCTTGTTTACATGACCACTCCCCCAGGATGATGGTTCCCTCATGCCTGTCTTCAAACTTCACTCCTCATCATGATGCTTCGCTTATGTATCCCTCCTCAAATTTTCTGACTGCCAGTGAAACTCTAGGCATGAGATAAGATTCCACAAAAATACAGCTACTGCCCAGCTTACTGCTTGCTCAGATTCTTATAATATCATTTTCTTTTTATTCTTTCTCAGTACTTCCTAGTAAATCTTCCTTACCTATCTATTTTGACAGGTCCACAAATTTTTCTTAGCCCATCACAGTGACCCTTCCTACCACTGACAGTGTTGGGAGGTTGCTTATAATTCGCTCAAGCCTAAAATGCCTTTTTGGTACTCTTCCAGTTCACACCCAAACCGTCTTATGGTGTCCAGAACTTTGTTTTGGGGGGGGGGGTCTGTCTTCTTTGACTATTTGTCTTACCAGTTAATAATAGACAGTATTAGAAAGGGCAACAAGTTATTAACAAAATAACACTAAGATTGTCAGTCTAGGTTCCCAGGTATGACATCTTTAAACATAATACAAAACCAATTAGACTTTTTTTTATGCAATGGGGATACTAGTATAAACAGGTGCTTTTGTTTTGTTTTTTTCTTTTTCACCCTTCTTTTCTCTTTTTCTTTGTTCAGTTTTAAGAATTGTAAGCACTGCAATGAAAAAAAGGAGGAGGGGAGGAGATGGGGAGAATGGAATGGGCTGGTTAAGAGAGTATGACAAAAGAAAAATCAGTGTGCTTTTTCCCATGCCTGTATAGGGAAATGACTGGGTTAAAATCCTAGACGTTATCCAGTAACAAGTTTACTGCATAGCATGTAAATGAAAAAGAATATTGAATATTGTATGGCTTTTTTTCTGATAAATAAGGTACCCTTAGCAGTTCTGAGTCAGGTTTTCATGTCACTAGAAGACAATTTGATAAAGAGAAATGGCTTGGAGAAAGTGTTTACTGAAAGTATTCAAGTGTTTTCTCAACTGGGAAAGCTATAAAGACATACAAAATCAAATAGCAGTTACTAGTAGCACAGGCTGTACCATGCATCTTAGCATGACTAACCTTTTTTTCTGGTTAACTTTAGCCTGTCTTTGTAGTTATCAACTTAGAACCTATGTTCTTATTAAGAAGCAAAAACATCAATATTTGAAGATGTACATAGTTGTGTGTGTTATTATTAAGTTAATAGGTTTTAGGAGTTTTTTTTGGGGGGGGTTGTGTTTGTTTATTCTGTTTCAGGGCTTTCAAAAAAATAAAAAGTTATGTAAGATGTGGCATAGGCGCAAATGAATATGACAAGAAACAACTGTATAAAAGACCAACCTGCCAAACAGTATATACATGTAACATAAAAGTTGGAACTAGACGTTTAACAAAAAAGCAGTTTTACATAAAAGGTGGTAATAATTAGCAGTCACTAAACAGATATTAGAATACCCTGATCATTGCTATGTGTCATATTGTATGTATACAAAGTTGCTATTGCTTGTATTGCTTGCTATTGTATGTATGACAATTGTTCTTCATGTAACTCTGTTGTTGATATATTTTTGTGTGAAGATTTTCTCCCTGGGCCTTCGCTGAAAAAGGACCCGTCTCCAGTCAGAATTTCCCAGTAAACAAGTATAAAAAAAAAATAAATAATAATAATAATAATAATAATAATAAGAAGAAGAAAATTATGCTTTCTGTAATATCTTTCATTCTGAATGGTCTTACAGATAAATCTAAAAAAGAAAGAGTAGCAAACTATATTAAAAATATAGAGGGCAAATAGCTATGCTACAGGAAACACACTTGGAAAGAACTGAACATGTGAATTAGATAAAGAAAAGTTTACAGGATGGTTGTTCAGCAGAATATTTGGGGCAAAGGAAAATAGGAGTACTTATATTAATTGCAAGAGGAGCTCCAATAGAGATTGAAGAGGAAAAAAGATAATAATGGAAAATACATAGCACTAAGGGGGTACTGGCTAGGGAGGAAGATTACACTGGCACGCATTTACATTCTCCTAAAACTGCTATAATGGAGCTTAAGAAATTCTGGGAGAAATAATCAGCTTTCAGCAAGGATATTACTTATCGGTGGAGACTGAAATTTGGTTTGCAACAGTGAAGATGAGTCTGGGGGCCCAGAAGGGAAAATATAACAAATCAGGGTAGTTTTTTGAAGAAATTTATGAAAATGTTTGGCATGGAAGATGTGAATGTTTGGCATGGAAGATGTGAATTCAGTACTAGGAGTTCAGCCTGAATTTACACATCACTGAGATATAAAAACTGGGCTGGGCTAGATAGAGTTTATATCTCAGAGGAACATGTGCATTTAATTGAAGGTCTTGAAATGCACCCAGTAACTATTTCAGATCATATGCCAATGATAACTAAAATAAAAATGCAAGGTAATGAAATAAAAATGAGACACTGGCACTTTCCCACCTATCGGTTGAAAAGAGAGGAATTCAAAGAATAGGTTTTGGAATTAATTCAGGAGCTGCTAGAGAACATAGAATTTTCTTCTGAAAATATAGCTGGGGAGTAGGATAAAATTAAAGTGGAGTTTTAAACTAGGGTGGAAATAAAAGAAAGGGAGGTATGGTTAAACAGTAACAAGAATTATTTAGAGGCACTGACAAATGTTAAAGTATTTCTTTTAGAACAAGAAAAGGAGCAACTGCAGAATGCTAAACAGAAGATAAGGGATTACCTCGATAATATGCACAAGTTTAGAAAGATTGCTGTTTTTGGATAATAATTCTAGAGCACAAAAACTTTTAGCACAACAACTCAGGCAACAGAAAGTGGAAAGGACTGTCACCAAGCTTAGGGAGCCTATAACAAGGAAGATAACAAGCGACCCTGTAGAATTATTAGAAATATTTTGGAAATTTTATGAAAGTTTGTATAAAGCAGAGTAATGTGGAAATAAAGAAAATGTACAAATGGAAATGTTTATGGAAGAATTAAATATCGCAAGGTTAGAGGTAGATGAGGCTCAATTACTAACAGGATTGGAAGGGATGAGATAAAAATGGCTATGTATAACCAATCTACAGGAAAGTCCCCAGGAATAGAAGGCATTCCTGTGGAAGTTTGGAAGTTAGGAGGGAAAAAACTGATAAAAATCTGGAAGGTTTTGTTTAACAGTATTTTAAGAGGAGGAGAAGTACCAGCATCCTGGAAGAAGGCGGTGGTAACAGTAATATCTAAAGAAAGTAAAGATCCATCAGATCCAACTTCATACAGGCCCATTTAAATACTAAACCATGATTATAAAGTGTTCATGTCTATAATGGCTAAACGAATGGCAAAACTTGTACCAAAATTGATAGATATGGATCAGTGTGGTTTTGTGGAGGGGAGACAAACATTTGACAATATTAACAGAACACTAATGATCCAGTGGGAAGCAGAATGTAAGAAAATACCACTTTTATTGGTGGGCCTTCATGCAGAGAAAGCATTTGACAGAGTAGACTGGGACTTCATGAGCAGGGCAATAGGAGCATTTGATTAGAATAATATATGAAGGATCGGAGGTGCAAATTAAAGTGGATAGGGTCCTCTCAGATAATTCTGCTTGAGTAGCGGAACCAGGTAAGGTTGTCCACTTTCCCCTTTGTTGTTTGCGTTAAATTTATAACCATTGGCAAAGAAAATAACGGACACAGAAATTCAAGGACATAATTGGTATGGTAGTCAGGAAAAGCTGGCTCTATTTGCAGATGCTATTATTTTATACATGACAAAACCAGAAAGGGACATTACAGTGTTGAAGAACATTTTAAGACAAATTCAAATCTTCTTGGGATACAAAATTAATGAAGCTAAAACAAAGGCAATAGTGGTAAATTATGTACCCATGCACAAATTGGTCCAACAATATCCATATTTATGGGGATATGATAAAATAAAGTATTTAGGAGTTTGTCTTTTCCACTTTTCCCAGTTAGGGGTTGCCACAAGGGAACTCCGGTCCACTAATGATTGGCAGTAGATTTTTTATGGTGCCGAGTTGCCAGCCCGATGCCCAAACTTCAGCGAAGGCATGCCCATTTACGCATGTCTTTCAGAGGCCACTCGACCACGGGGAGGACATGCAGACTCCACACAGAAGGCACTCCAGCCTTGAATCAAACAGGAGAACCTCTTGCTGTGAGGCAACAACGCTACCGCTGTACCACCGCATATGGATTAGAAATGACTCTGTTGTGGTAGCTAAGGATATGTGGGAAGAGACTACGCAGAAGATAATACAAAAGTTGAGAAACTGGAAGCTTTGTTATATGGATATGGATACTAAGATACAAGCCATTAAAATGTTTTTAGTCCCTTTAGACTTATACACAGGTTAGGCATATTTTTGTCAACCAGAGGAGAATCTGTGGATAATGATTACAAATGAGTTGAAGGATCTTATCTAGGAAAGGAAGACAGCAAGGGTCAAGTGGGATAAACTGATTCTTCCAATAGAATAAGGCAGACCAGGATTACCCAATTTAAATTTATTTTGAGCAACACAGTTAAGGCTCTTATACATAGCATAAGCCAAAAACTATAATTCAAAATAGAAAGGAATGATGCTGACACAGGAAGGACGCTCAATAAATAAGGAAATATTGGGATTTTAGATGCAGACTCTTAAGGAGAGCACCAAAAATTATACAGAGTATTATATTCATAAAATAGCAGGGAGTATTCTAAGAACCAAACCAGCATGAGAATGGAGAAAAGAGATTTTGCCGATAGGGATGACTGTGGTCAGGGATACAGATAATAGGTAACAGGGAGCTGGAATTTATTGGAGAAAACTGGCAAAGAAACCAAGGTATTGGGAGCAAATAACTAGAAAGGGAAAGATAATAGAATGGGAAGAGGTCAAGAATTTATTTAGATTGCAAGTTAGATATTGCCTTCCCTATCAAGGATTGATATCAGAATATAGGCAAAGAGAAAGAAATAGGGGGCTCCTGAATGAAAGACCAGCATGGTAGAATTTGTAATAGAATCTAGGACAGAAGCTGCTGATAAAAAAGGAGTAATTAGTAAAGCATATAAAATATTGCATAATAATTATAAGACTCAATCAGAAGAGCTTAGAAAGGATTGGGAAGAGAGACTGGATAAGCAATTCACAAAGAGACAATGGGAGGATATATGTATATCTCCCAAGTATGCAATAAAGTCTAAAAGATGTAGGATCTTTGCCTGGAAGTGTTTACATAGGTATTTTTATACTCCAAGTAGACTCCAAAGAATTTTTCCTCAGGTGGATAGCAAATGTTGGAGGTGTGACGGGTAGGAAAGAGGTGGCTGGGAAACATATTTTTTTGGAGTGTAGTGAGCTGGCAGACATTAGGGATTTCATGCAGACTGCACTGTCAGAGATGCTGGGTGAGGGGATTGGATTGACTGGGGAGATAATTTTTTTGAGCTATGATAAAGAATTGGAATTGCTTATACATAGTAAAGCCTTGCTGAGTCTAAATATGGTGGCTGCCAAAAAAGCAATTACTAAAAAATGGAAATCAAAGAGTAGACCAACTTTACTAATAGTAGTGAATATAGTAACAGAGATAATAAAATTCGAATTGGAATCTTTAGAAAAGGAAGAGAGCAAACTACATAGGAAAAAAATGGGAATCGTGGGAAAAATATATGCAGAGCAGGAACGAGGTTTAAGAGGCAGGTTTTGAATGAGTCATATAATGCTTAACTGACAATGACTGAATAGATTATAAGTGATGTATTCTGTTTGGAACTAAAGTGGTGTCATGTTTGTTTTTCATTTATATAAATGTGAGATTGACTATGTCATATGTGGAAATTTAATAAAGATGTTTGATGGAAAAAAAAAAAGATTGTCAGTCTAGGATGTCCAGCAGTGAAGAAATTAATTGTTTGACACTTATTATTCATATTTTCAAATTTATGTTAATATTTTCATAACTGAGTGACCTAGATGTTATTGCAGTGTGTCGTGTGAAACATCAATGTGGGAGACAGGAAAATTTACTATCAATGCTAGTTTATAGCATACTATACTGGAAATATTGATAATTGTTTGCCAGTAATTACGACAATAAGCATTTTTATGCACGTAATACTTCAAAAACTGAGTAACTTACAACACTGTTGCATGACATTAAATGAAACCTTAGATGATGCTGAAGAAAACAGTCTTTGATATTTGCACTGTAAGTTGCACATCTTGAGAGATATCCAGTAGTATTTGTTTTGCTAATTATACAATTAAGCATATGTTTTCATACGTTTGTAAATATCACAATAAACATGCACTTATAGAGGAAACTCTTGTTGTCATGTGAAAGCTTACTTCTGTTTAACACAAATGTTCTTCCAATATATGTCTAAGTTGTATAGTTTTCAAGATATTAAAATTTGTTTGTGAAAGTTTAGAAAAAATATAATTTAGGGTCTGTGTGCATTATAATATATTACAGTATTTATAGAAAAGACTATGAATGCACAGACTATTTTCACTATAAAGAATACTTCTTATTGATAATATTATTTTTTTTGTTTTCATAGCTTTTATTTTTCACAAAATATTTACGTTTATTTATTTATTTATTTGCATTTGTTAACCGGGTTGGTCCAGCTGGGTAAGAATTACCCTTTTTCAGTGGAGACCTGAGGGGAAAAGCCCCAAACAGACATACAAATACATACGAATAGAGACAAATTAACAATATTACAGAGGAAAACAATATTATGGGTACAATGGATAAGAAAAACAAACAATGAAAGTTTGAGAATATGAGTAAGGTAGGCCAGAGGCATGCATGCAAAAGATTTATGAAAAGGTGTTCTGAGCAAGATCTCTGAAATAAGTTAAAGTAGGCAAAGAAATGATGATTTAGGTGTGGAGTTAGTAGTGTGGGAGTTTTAGGTGGGAGCATGTGAAGGACATTCCCATTTGGAGGAGAGATGGGAGAGAAGCATGGATTTGAAATTGTTGTGGTTAGGTATATTACGTAGTGGTGTGGGGTGATTGTTCCATAGTTTGGCTATAGTGTGGGATAGTAGTAGTTTACCAGTTGGGTGGATGGGTTTGTGTATATGCAGGAGGTTTTGGCCTGTGGATCTCAGGGTACGGGTAGGTGTGTAGGGTGTTAGAGATTTAGCAAGAGAGGGGCATTCTGCTGGTTTAAAGATGAGTTTGTGGGCTGTTGTAAGTTGTAGGTACTTTAGGTGGTTGTGGAGTTCTAGCCAGTTTAGGGTGTGTAGGGAGTGACAGTGATGGGAAGAGTTCTTAGAATTGGTTGCAAATTTGTAGATTTTGTTGTAACAGGCCTCAAGTTTAGCACGGAGTCCGAGTTGTAGGTTGGAGAATAGGGGAGCACCGTACAAGAGAGAGGGGAGAAGGAAGGTAGATGCAAGGGTATGACAGGAAGATGGAGTAAGGTAGTAGTTGTGTCTGTAGAGGAGGCCAATTTTCTGGTGGGTTTTTTTGATTGCTGAGAGGATGTGGGAGTCGAATTTTAGGTTTTCATCTATGGTAATGCCAAGTAGTTTGGTACTAGGAATGATTTCAAGAGGGGTGTTATTGTGGCTTTTGATGGAAAATTGGACTTTGTGGAACTGGGAAGTTTTAGTGGGAGGAAATATCATTAGCTTTGTTTTGTTGGCATTTAGGGCCAAGTGATGCGATTGCATCCATGATTCAATTTTGGAGAAGGCTGTTTGGGTATTAAGTAGAAGTTTGGAGGGGCAGGAGGCTGAGCAGATGATAGTGGAGTCATCTGCGTATTGGATGACTGAGGCTTCAGGGATGGAGAGGTGAAAGTTGCTAATGAATAAGTTGAAGAGCAGAGGGCCAAGTACTGATCCTTGGGGAACTCCTGTGGGTGTAGGTAAGAAAGCGGAGGTTGACTCTTTCCATTGTACAGCCTGCTGGCGCATGGAAAGGTAGCTGAAGAACCAGTCTAGGGTTGAGGGAGATAGATGCAAGTGTGAGAGCTGGGACAGGAGGAGGGAATGGGAAATAGTGTCGAATGCTTTTGAGAGGTCAAGAAAAAGAAAAGATACGTATTTGCCGCTCTCACGTGCTAGGTTGACTGCTTTGAGGAAGGAAATGAGGGCTGTCATGGTGCTGTGGCCTGGGCAGAAGCTGTGCTGGGTGGGAGAGAGGAGTTTGTGCTGGATTAGGTAGGGCATGAGCTGGGAGTGGATGGCTTTCTCTAGAATTTTAGAGAGAGGAGAGAGTATAGCTATGGGTCTGAAGTTGGTAGTGTCTGTGTTCTTACCACCTTTGTGGAGAGGAATTATGTATGCATAACGCCAGATGGTTGGTACATAGGATTCCTGAATGGATCTATTAATGAGGATGGATATGGGATCGGCTACAGATTCGGCTGATATTTGAAGAAAATTTGCTGGAAGGTTGTCAGGGGCATTGCGGCATGGTTTTAGCTTTTGCAGTAGTCTTTTTATAGTATAGGTGGAGACAGGTTTAAGTGAGAATAGCGGTGGAGGAGGGGGGGAGAGAGGGTTTGGGGTGCAGGGTGAGGGGTTAGTATTGATGGATGTATTGGGGAAAGTGGAGGATAATTTAGCTATACAATCAATGAAAAATGTGTTGAAGTTAGTGGCCGTTTCAAGACTTGAGAGGTTGGGATTGGGGCAGGGGTTGGAAGTATTACCAGGGTTGAGTACTGAAGAGATGGATGTCCAGAATTTCTTTGGATTGTTTGAGTGTTTGTATTGCAGACTGCTGTAGTAGTTTTTGCGATATTTTGTTATTGATTTTTTGGCCAGGTTACGAAGATGTTTATATTCTTGGAGGGTGGTGGGGTTTTTCTGTTTTTTGGTACAGTTTCCACTTTTTGTTTCTTTGAGTGATTATCAATTTAGTTTCTTGGGATAGCCAGGGGCAGGAATTTGTTTTGATACGTTTGGTTTGTAAAGGGGCTACTTTATCAAATAAGGTAAGGAAGGTTTGGTTAAAATATGTGACGGCGTTATCTAGTGGAAGGATTTTCAGTGGGGACCAATTAGTAACCTTGAGGCATCCAGAGAAGATTTCGGGGTTGAAGGAAGATAGGTTACGGGATTGTTTGAAAATGTGTTGTTTTTCTATGTGTGAGGATAGGCGGGCAGTGAAGGCTGGTAAATGGTCGCCTAGGGGGTCTGGTATTACACCAGCTTTCGAGATATGGTTGGGATGGGTTGTTAATATCCAATCTAAGATGGTACCGGAGGAACCTTCTTTGTTTGGCCTAGTAGGGAGGTCTATTAGTTGGGTGAAATTGTAGAGGTTGATAGAGTGAGATGGAGTATCTATGAGGAAGGAGGTCCAGTTAATATTTACATCACCAAGAATGTAGGTTTCATATTTGATGTTTGAGTTAAACCAAGAGAGGATGTCTTCCAGAGTTTTGGTATTGTCTCCGGGTGGGATGTAGATGGAGCAGATGCAGATGGATTTATAGTTGCTAAGTTTTAGAAAGCCTACAGTCATTTCTGCATTGGCAAATGTTGGGATGGGCATGGTCAATGGAGTAAAAATGAGAGTGGGGGAGTAGATAACTGCTACGCCACCTCCTTTTCTATGAGTTCTATCATTGCGTATAATGTGGTAGCCTGGAGGAAGGATTTCATTATCTCTGATGGAGGGTTTGAGCCAGGTCTCAGAGACAGCGGTTATGTCTGGCTGGTTGTAAGAGAGCCAGGCATGAAGGTTGGGGATTTTATTACGGAGGCTTTGTGCATTTAGGGTCATGAGGCGGATAGTCTTGTGTTTGTGTTGATTAGAACTTGGGTTAGGGTGGGTACAGGTAGGGGTTGGGCCTGGGTTAGGGTGGATGTCACCTGACAGAGAGAGTGAGATATGAGAGAGGAGCTGATTGAAGAAAAGTAGAGGATAAAGGGAAGTATGTTTTTGGGGGGCTTTGTCTTAGAGAAAGTAGATAGAGTGGGGTGAGGAGATGGTGATGTAGGGAGTAAGGAGAGTTTGAAAAGATTGGATGGGCTGGAGGAGTAAAGTTCTGGAGAGATCTGTGAATATGAGTGGGATATATCTGGGGGGGTGTGAGGTGGTGGTGTGTGTGGTTAGAAGTAGGTATGTATTAGTATGGAGGCTAAGTTGGGTAATGTAGGTTAGGGATATTAAAAGGGTAGATAGTAGTAGAGCTTGTTGTGGGAAGGTAGGCATTGTAGTATATATGTG
Organism: Protopterus annectens; assembly: GCF_019279795.1. Classification (NCBI taxonomy): domain Eukaryota; kingdom Metazoa; phylum Chordata; order Ceratodontiformes; family Protopteridae; genus Protopterus; species Protopterus annectens. The sequence continues at coordinate 505,123,080 of NC_056750.1, forward strand.
TGAGGTGTGGTGTATGTATGAGAGAGGGTGGGGGTGTGTATGAGATTGGTGTGTGTATGAAGTGCTACGTTCATCATGCAAACTGTAATGTTCCAAAGGTCGCTCTTTTTCTCTTGAAACTCCACCAGTTTCACCAATGTAACCACCATGTCTTGTTTGCTGCTCTCGGACATTTGCATGAAAAGGTGACAATGACCTCTGCTTGTACTGATAATTGTGCATCAGTCCCAGATCCGAAGAATTACTGTTTTTCTTCTTCGGGTATACCGGTCCTACTTTCACAGTACAGCAAACCTTGGGAATTTCCTCTGGAAGACCCAGTCTTAGCTTTCCTGGTCCCCATCTTGGTCCCTTAAAAAGTACAGAAAGCTTGTTGTAGAAACCAGGTGCGATCCAAAATGTATTCCAGATGTGAAGCAGGAGCTGAAACAGGTCAGCTGAGATGGCTGTAGTGATGAGAGCATATGGACCATTCACCAGACCTCCACACACAATCAGCATAGCAATTGTGGTTCCAATTCCATTCTGACCGATATTGTTATACAGGAACAACATGGGAGCTGCTACAATGAGCATCACACAGCAGGTTGTTGCTCTCCCTCCAGTGTAGTTAGAAACTATACCTGCAATTATCCCGCCTAAAATTCCTCCAAAATCAAAAAGCGTAGATATATCTCCAGCACCTTTTGAATCCAAATGTGCTACGTTGGGAATGAACAGTGGTAGCCAGTAAAGGAAGGTGTAGCTGACAAGCTTGGCAAATAGTAAGCAGAGGGAAAACTCCAACACACCTGGAATTTTTAGGGCACTTACAAAGCTGATGGCAGTGGGCTCTTCAATGACGGTGCCCCGCTCCGTGGGTATGTTGATACTGCCCTCTGCTGCATGGTTTGGGCTCCTAAAGAGTTCCTCATCACTACCATTTCTGATTAATGGTGTCTGTTCAATTCCTTCATGGTGTTGAGGAGGACAGCAATCCACATCTTCTTGACATTCCACAGTTGGCTGTGGTATGCTGTTATCTGCTTCACTGCCATCAGATGGACCTGCTGGCTGTAGTATGCTGCCATCTGCTTCAGTGCCATTGGATGGACCTGCTGACTGTGGTATGCTGTCATCTGCTTCAGTGCCATTGGATGGACCTGCTGACTGTGGTATGCTGTCATCTGCTTCAGTGCCATCGGATGGACCTGCTGACTGTAGTATGCTGACATCTGCTTCACTGCCATTAGATGAACCTGCTGACTGTGGTATGCTGTCATCTGATTCACTGCCATCAGATGGACCTGCTGACTGTGGTATGCTGTCATCTGCTTCACTGCCATCGGATGAACCTGCTGGATGTGGTATGCTGTCATCTGCTTCACTGTCATCAGATGGACCTGCTGGCTGTGATATGCTGTCATCTGCTGCATTGCCATCAGATGGACCTGCTGGCTGTGGTATGCTGTCATCCGCTTCACCGCCATCAGATGGACCTGCTGGCTGTGGTAAGTTGTCATCCGCTTCACCGCCATCAGATAGACCTGCTGGCTGTGGTATGCTGTCATCCGCTTCACCGCCATCAGATGGACCTGCTGGCTGTGGTATGCTGTCATCTGTTTCACCTCCATCAGATGGACCTGCTGGCTGTGGTATGCTGTCATCTGCTTCACCTCCATCAGATGGACCTGCTGGCTGTGGTATGCTGTCATCTGCTTTACCTCCATCAGATGGACCTTATGTTTTTTACGTTTATTTTTCAGAACATGCTGTAGAATGCAAGATGTGTGTAGTCTGCTAGAGTTGTGCTATTCCACACCAAACTGGTATTAATGAATTAAGGGCATTCCATACTGTCTGCTAGGATGATGACTTCCTCCTTCATTGACTGTTTCAGTGTAGGGCAGAGCAAACATAACAGTAATTTGGCTCCCTCAGTGGTGGTGAAGAAGTACAACTGCTGCTTAAGCCATTCAAGAATGTTCTGTCCAATTCCACTGATATATTGTCAGAAAAAAGAGCACGAACTGACAAGTGAAATGCCTAGCCATGACATCTTTGTTTTGCATAGCCTTGTATATTTCCTTCTTGTCACTACTGGAGGGCCCATATGTATCAGTTCAAAGGCAAACCTCCGACCAGAGAAGGGAAATTGCCTCTTGAAACACCATGCATCAGTTTTGTCACAAGTAGGGGTATACATGCTCTGGTTCAAGCTCAAATCTTCCTACCAGGGAAAGAGAATGACTAGGCAAACTAGGCGACCGCCTAGGGTGCCATAAAGGCCGGCCTTGTAAAGGGTGCAATTTTTTACTTTATTTATTTTTATTTTAAGTAATTTGTAGCATCGCGCTATTAGCGTCTTCTCCTTTAAGGAGAATCATGCATGCACACGCCAACCTGGAAGTAAATACATTTTGCAGTCATGCAAAATGTAAGCTAGCAGTTTTGTTAATAGGGATTAAGTCCGTGTGTGCTCGTTTGGCCGTTTGGTTAAGAAAGAAGGTAAGTGTATGTGTGTGTAATTTAAACTATTGGCTGCTGTATGCGTGAGAAAGTGTTTGTGTTTGTGTGTGTGTGTGTGTGTGTGTGTGTGTGTGTGTGTGTGTGTGTGTGTGTGTGTGTGTATGGAATTTAAGTTAGTATGGAGAAGTTGTGGTCTGTGCAGTGCAGTTTGGTTCTTGGTGGATGCATGGTTTCTATACTGGGAATGAGGGATTTAAGAAGTGTGAGAATTCAGGGAAATTAGTTTGAAGAGTAAGGTGCTTAATATGACTTTTATTCTGTGAAAGACTGGTAGCCAGTGTGCTTTAGTGAGCACATTGCAGTGGCGTTCTGGCTTGGTAGCTATTCTAATGAGTCTGCAAATACTGTTGGCATGAAAGATTTCTCTTTGAAGCTGTCACTACAAGAAAGGAGTCAATATAAAGGTTGTTAAGGAAATACTCCCTTCCCAATATCATTCCTTCCTTCAGGGAAGAGAAAGTGGAGCTCATCTTAAAAACAGATGGAAGTTGATTTTTGTTTTTTGTTCCTTCAATAAGGTGCAGAAAGCCAAGATGCTGCTCTATAGAAATTGCAAGGTATCCAAAGTTTCGTGCCATTTCTATGGTATTAGGTTATTGGTTATCTGTCATTCCCATATACATTGTTGAGTTTGTGTCTTCCCCTAAATGACATTGATTAGTGTTTCTGGTGTTCTGAGAGAAAGAATTGTATTAGGTCTTCTTGGAGATGGCTCCTTATTACACAATGGTGGTGGTAGGACCAGTAAATTACCATAATGACTGCATGTAGGATGATAGAAATATGGGGGGGGGGGGGAGTTCTCCAGGGAGCTAGTTGGTCAATAAAGAAAACAAAAGTGGAGAAACTCCTTAGCCTTGTGGTACTCCTGAATTCAGTGGAGTGGGTGATGATTTGGAGTTCTGTATTTTGACATAAAAGAGTTTATTAGTTAGGAAGTTTTTGAACTAAGAAAGAGCTTGATTGTTTACTCATGCATTCAGTTAGTGATTCAAAGAGGAAGGGATAAAGACTGCTCCGGTACAGCTAATTTGATCTGTGTTTAATAGACCATCATCTGTTAGGGTGAACATTGGCTTCATCTAGGTAGTTTATAATGGTTTGTGTGGTTCTGACATTCCAAAAGACATGGTTGTTTGGGAAAGAAGATCTCTTAGGATTGAAGATGGTTGTAGAGCTCAGAGTAAACTACTTTTCTGAGAAATTTCCTCAGGATGGGTATGGCTGGTACAGGGTAAATACTGATATTACTATATAATGATCATATTTCTTTACTATCAGGCATTAAAATGTTTTCTCTGTAAGGTACTGAGTGATATATCACAAAGCAAATTTGGCAAGATGCTGATGTTAAGTTGTCATTGGCAAAACATGACTGACAAAGAAGCTGGTGTCTGACAACATTCTTTATAAAGATAGAAGGACACAGTTAATTGGTTAATAGACATATTATGAGTGTTTTGTTGATTAATGCCTTTATAGGCCATGGTAGTATTTCTTTATTTTATATATTTGTGTCCCTTAGGCTTACCTGGTTAACAAGTGCCCAAGTGTCCCTTTTCGGGGGTGACTCAGGAGTACTCTTCTTAATGACTTGCAGAAAGTTGCAAAGCAGGAAAATGGAGATGAATGGAAATGGACATTGTTGGATATAAGAAGCAGCTTATTAACAAGTCAGAGCCTTAATCCTGTACTTGATGATGCTCTGCCCTGATTGTATGCAGCATGTTGTTCAGATTTGTTGTGCTAAAAGGTTGAGAGGTATGGATGCATGGTATGTCATGCCCCTAGTTGTCGATTATTTGGTACATTTTAAGGGTGCCCTCCTTTGTATAAGATGCCTAGTAACTATGAAGTGTTGTTGGTTTTTCAGTCATTTCCTGTTGCAATATTACCAGCTTACCAGTTGTTTTCTTCAATGTAATGTAGGCAATTGATTCTTCAAGGGCAGCGGGCACTGAATTTGTAGATGAAACAATGAGATGTAAAGTTTTTGCCAGTAGCAACCTCTTCATTAGTTATAGGTTTCTTTAATGTGGAATTATTCAGATGATTTTACTTCTACAGAGATTGTGCATATTGAGTGATGAATGATTTTGGTGAATTATAATGTCAGAAGTCTGAGTGCACTTTTATGTTGAAATTTTATGAAATAAATAGTTTTGTCATTATTCCTTCATATATCTTGTTTCATAGTTTATTAAAAGAATGTTTAAAACTACACATTTAAAACACAGTCTGACGAGTGGTGCTGTATTATACAAGGAATATAATCAGGAAAGTGAATCAAAGAACAAATACATGTATGTAAGGCCCTAAAAAATGTGTGCAAGGAGCCTGTGTTTTAAAAATAGTCCAAAGGTAAACTCAATCCTCCAGTGGCCGATGCATTTTCTATGAATGCGGGTTTTCGTGCTGTTTCAATGAATGCAAGTTTCAAGGGCAAAGAAGTTTACTGCTCATGTAAGTCTGTTTTCATTGTGAGGCTGTGTTTGTTTACCAAATTGCTATATGTGTTTGTGCTATTTTATTTCATTACCTGCAAAATGCACACTGATAGGTTTGAACAGTGTTTATGGCAACTGGTGAGAAACAGCCAAGTAATGGAACACTGGAATGGTTGGGGGGGTAGGGGGTTGCTGCAGAAGGGACTGTTCGGTGGGAGGGTGATTGTCAGCTTAAAACTACAAACTATATCTTAAACTATTTATTGTGTTCATTATCTATAGGAATAAAGTAGAGTAGAGTTTTCATTTTTGGAGAAATATGTCCCTCATTCCCTCAGCCAACAGGTTGAGCGCTGTACAACAGCACCATTTCCGCCTAGCAAAGATGGCATCAGCCTCCCAGGCCGGCAGCAGAAAGTCATAAAATAGAAGGGCTTGCTGCATGAGCACAATTTTATTGGATGCTTAATAATAACGTCTACCCTCCTAGAATCTGCAGAACCACTGATCTCAAGACCGCTAAATGACGTGCTTCTTCCTCCCTGGTAAAATCAGTGGTTTCAAAAGTGACGCAAACAAGCTGCAAGTTAAAGAAGACAGAGATAAAACAGATTTATGAAATGCTTTCTATCTTTAATATATATATATATATATATTTATGAAATGCATTCTAGCTTTACTTTAATATATATATATATATATATATGTATATATATATATATATATATATATATGTATATATATATATATATATATATATATATATATATATATATATATATATATATTTATATATATATCACAACTTCAATGGTAGTGGTATTTTTTGTCATTATAATTTCATGGTTTGGGATGTTTAGGATGTATGTAACTTTCTGTATATTGTCTCTGTAGGACAAGCCATTGCTCTGGGGAAATACGCATTGATTGTTTTAGTGTGAAATCAGAAAATAAATGGATGAATGTTCAAAGGGAAGTGGTGGAATATGAAATCAGATGTGAGCTGATACAAGTATGCCTTTTCAGCCTTCTCTACAAATGTTAAGCTACTTTAGAATCATTATATTTGACATTTGAAAGCTGTAACAAATAGTTGAGAATAGCATTTTATTGTTATCTAAGGCAGACGGCATGAGAGGCATTACTAGATTTAAATACCAAGTAGCATACATCTCGATCTCAGTATATTGGTATGTTATATCATATGTAGTGCCCTCCCTCCCCTTTTTTATATTTTCAGGATTTTGGGACAGTAGCTGGCCAGAGTCCGTGTAGCGCTTACCTCAAAACTCTTGACAACTTTGTCTTTAGGAGAAATTATTCCCGCAGTAATCAGCGGCATTTTGATCTAGAAGAACAAGTTGTCTAATCAAGAAAAGATGTGCCTCCTCCTTTTACCCGCCCTCCCCCACCGGTAGTCTGGAGCCCCAGTTTAGGATGCAAATGAGGTGTGCAGTATTAGCACATACCCTTATCTGGTGGTTTCATGGGGCTCCACAATTTTTTTTTGTGATGGTGAAGGAGGTCTCTGTCTTAAAGGTTTCCTGCTCCTTCATCTGCCTGTTGGGGGAAGAGCAGCATACCTCCCTAGCCAGAAAACATAGGTAACACGCTGCCAGCCAGGGTACATTAACGTGGCCTTACAAAACAATGCTATTCATTTATATTCTATCACTGTCTGTCTTTAGCTGACAGTGCTAATATATTACAAGTGTCCTTGATTTATTTTTTACTTTGTTCTTGATTTGTAGAGGTGCACTTTCTCAAGATGTTAAAGTGGGCTGATGATATATTTGAACTAATGAAAAGGTTAAAAATGTTTGCACAATTAAAAGTTTTTGTTGAACTTTAATCTTACTGTGATGGCTGCAGCTATTTGTTTTTTTGTTGTATTTACTATCTATTCCTGCAGTCAGATTTGGCATTAACTACCATTAGAGAAACAACTCTTCAGAAACAGTCTTGTTTATAATAATATTGCACAAGAGAAATTTAGATGGTGAACTCAAAACTGAAATGGCTGAAACAAAGGAGTTTGATTTTATTAAAGCCTAACAGCAGTAGTCATGTAATGTGTGACTGAACAGATTCTGCTTTGATTTTTGTGATGTACTTGATTTTTAATGCAGATCAATAGAATGTTAAAGCATATTTGATAGCACCATAAGCATTGCTAGTGCAGCTTTTCGAAGGAGTATTTGTGATGATTTTACCTTCTGATTTTGTCAAAAATGCTATATATAATTCTTGCTCATTTTTTTGCTGTTTTGTGTTGGGCAATGCAGTTTTACTTGTTTTCTAATGATACATTTGTGAGTTTGAGTTTCTTTAGTGTGAATGATTGGTGTATCAGATTAGTGTCAGTTTTTATTATTATAATTTAGTGCTGAAATGAAAAGACAATGGTTGGGATTCAAAAAAAAAAACACACAATCACCAGCAATGTATCAGTGTCCAGTGGTACAACATGGCATAATGTGATTTAGAGAGACGATGAGGCTGCATGGAGCGATCTCATTAGTGGCTCATTAGAATGTCTATGAATTACAGGTAACTATGCTAGTGTCCCTCCTGCCAACAGTACAATTGTGCACACACTGAAAGGCATCCAGACAACTGATAGCAGATTTGATTCCTAGAAATATATTTGAATAAGATTAATTTCATTGAATCATATTTACCTCAACTAAATTAAAAACATTTGGAGACATTTAGACATTTAGACAGAGATCATAGCCAAGTTGGTATTCCCAATTTTACATAAAGAATTTAATATAGAATAACAACACAAAATTCACACAAGTTTTACAAAATAAATTAAATCCTTGTAGTATGACTGATTTTTCATGCATTTAAACATTGAAAGAACTGGAGTGTCTTTTGTGGGAGTGACCCATCTGTGAGCTAAGGCCTGCCCTGACTATAGCAGATGTGAGTTATTCTGGTACTTTCCTGTGCAAGGTATGTTCCTGAACCTAATTTTAAATTTTAGAGGTTGAAATCTAGCCATACTATCTTTAAGCTAGTTTATAAACTGGATGAAAAAAATCCATTGTGGTCATATGTCATTGTGAAATGGACATAGTACAGTCTGGGGGAAGACAGACATTGCAACATTACACAAAGGTATTTTGTACCTCTTCTTGCAAGTTCTTTTTTTTCTTGATGAAAACCTGTTGTTGGCATCCTCACTGGTTGTCTCCTTGGTAATACTCTCTGACCTGACAGTTGACATGCATTCATTTTTATATAAATCCCTACTTTGTCCTTCAGCTGGAAATAGATGCAGTACTCTAAAACAATTCACTTGCTGTAGCTGCTCTGTAACTATTTTACTTACAATCTTGTCTGTACACTTATGATAGACTACTGTTACTTTTGACATACAATGCCAACTGTATCTCACTTTTAAAACAGAATATAAAACAATAATGCAAGCACTTTCTTCTAAATAACTGTGTAAGTATACAAAATATATTGAATCATTTTCTCTGCACAATAATGCCCTCCTAGACAGGCAGTATATGAGAGCACAAGATCTTCTAAAGCTAATAAGTAACCCCTTTATGGCTGTTTAACCCTATTTTGCAGAATACCACTTATCCTGGGAAGTATTTAAGCAATGATCAATGGCAGGCTTGTTGGCTATGCACTATTTGGCCATATGTGCTATAGCTAACTGTTACGGTAAAGTCAGTTTTTTAATACTTTGAACTGCATATTGGATTTATGCTAGTTGAAACTGCAAATGCTCTTGAAAAACATTAAACTGCTTAAATTTGTTGAATTTTTGCAGTTCTTTGCAATGACTGCAGGTCAAATGATGCTGATGTACTTGGAGTCAACAGACAAAAGCCCAAGACTGTTTACTCTCTTCCTGCGTTGATATGTAGGGTAGGTCTGTACCATTTTTATCCATTTAATGCACTCTAAAGAGATTCATAGTGCTTTTCAAGACTGTTTTTTTTTTTTTTTTTACAGATTCAGAGTTTACAAGGCAGAGTCAGAGCATATTCACCTCACAATTCCCATCCTCTTAAGGCATCTCCTGCTCCAGGACAAAACAAGTCAAGCCAGGAATGAATTTACAAGCACCCATCCAGTTATTAAGGTTGGCCTTTGAGGATGCAGGGTTATCAGTTTGTTTATTATTTCATGAAAGCTTCTTCCAGAGAAGGGGGAAGCACTAAATACTAAATATGGCTGTCCAGCATGTCTTATTTATTTGTTAATGGAGAGGCGGTTGTTTAGTTTGAGTAGCAAGTTATACTGTGGAGGTTTAGGAGACCAAGGAAGGCTGGGTCCTTAACTGCATGGGATGCCAGACATAATCACTGTACAGGAGTCAACAACTGACAGAATAATAAGGTTGGAATATCAGACTTGTCTTTGTCGCTGAGGGTCTTTAGTACATGATCTTTTAAGTTAGAAATCTTTGAGGTTTTTCTAGCTGCATATTGTATTTGCTCAGATGCATACTAAAAGGGGAATTATATTCTATATGTGGTTTGTTTACATCAGAGTACAGAGGAATTCTTCTTCAGACCTTGATGAGATACTTTGCCTAGTAACAGAGCTAGCTAGAAGGATTTCCTGACTACTGTTGCTATGTGGTGTTCAAAGGATAGGGAGCTGTCTCCGAAGATGCCAGGACCAGTTTGGAGTGATGTGCATACTCTAAGCTGCTGTTGAGATTTGTTTACTAAAGGTGATAATGCTAGCACTTCCTTGTATTTAATAGTCTTTAATACAACATTGATTTGTGTGGTTTAGCCCTTGCTGTATTTATTAGATGCTAAATGAACAATACTTAGTTTGCAGTAATCAACAAATATCATTCAGCTTTTTCCTGAATCAGTCATTTCAGAAGTCTTTTCCAACTTCTTGAATGTATCTTATTATTTTCTATGCAGCTGTTAACAATTTACATCTAATTTAGCATAATGAAAAGATGCATTAATTTCAACACTGTTCTCCTGCTATTTCTTCAGACCCACAGCAGCCTGTGTTTCAGATATCTTGTATGCAGGTATAAAATCAAAGTGACACCGAGTTTGTTTGCTCCTTCGTCTTTCTGTAGGTTTGCTGTTTGCAAAGAACAAAACAATTTACCCATCTTTTTCCTCTGATACACTAATGGCTGGAGGGGGTGTGCAGCAGTAGCAGACAAAGTTATTTCCAGATCTAGCTCAAATCTATCAGAGCAGCTGGGATTGGGTTAGACTTTGTGGTAAGCTTACTTTATTTACTACTAGTTGGTTGTCATCTGAGTGACATTTCAAAGTTAGACTGTCTGCTTTCTGTCCCTTATTTTTTAGTGATAAACAGCTGAATCCTACTGGTTTTCTGTCTCTGGGATCGTAAAAAGAATATAGTTTTTGTAAGTATAGAAAACTGAACATTCTTCAAGAAAATGGTGGGAGGTTGGTATAATGGTTAAGGTGTTTGTTTACCTTACAGACACAAGGTGCAGGATTTGATTCTCACATGAAATAATTGGCTACACTTAAAATGGCCCACAAGAGCCGTTAGCCTGGTACTAATCTATGAACCTAAAACTGTTACACTAAGTAAAATGATGTTAAAAGTAGATTAAATTAGAGCAGTTGGTTCATGTGTATAAAACTGTAACAGGAATATGTTTTTAGTTTCTAAATGTAATTGAAATGGTTGGGACTTTTTTTACTTCTGAATTCATCAACCTTACTTGTGTCACACAAATATGTCTTCATTGCTGCTCCTTAAATACTCCACTGTTACAGCCTCATAGCTGATTATCAAATACACCACCCTTTGTCTGTATCATAGTTTTGCTGTCATGTCCATCAGATGCACAGGAGTAATCTGCAGGTCTCAAAACAGCATGAGAAAAGTGTGCTGCTGGCGATGGGACCTCAGCTGGCCATGCAAACAGTGACAGTCTAGTCATTGGTAATTTTCTACTTTGAGACTTACATGAGGTGTGCTGATATCCTGCAATACAACACATCCTGATATGTCTTATTCCTTAACTGGTCAACAGATAGCCTCAGCTGCTGACAGGTTGTAATTTTCATTATTTGATAGTGTAATTCAAGGTTAAACTTCAAGGATCTCTATGCCACTGTAGTCCTGTTCTATATCTAAATCCCACTGACAGGTATAAAATCCATGACAAAAGGACATGTACTTAATTGCAGAGCTGCTGGTCAAAAACAACTTTTCAGACTATAGGCTGTAACCTCCCCCCAAGCCCATTCATAGTAACACATAGACAGCAGATGGTGCACTTTACAGTGTAGCTAAAAATAAATATTATAGTTACTTACGTATTCTCAGTTTTCAAAGCACTGTGAAACTGATGAGTAATCATACATTAAAGCAAAACAATGTTTTCATCTGAAATCTTAAATATGTGTTTCTCAGTGCTAGATGTTAAGATTAGTTTCACAAGAGAACTAAAAACACGCAACATCTGCAAACTATGTGCCTCTTCAAAAAGTTAAGTGAATAACACAACTCTACAATGAGACAAACAAGGACTTTACTGTAGATGTGTACAGGAACTAAATTAAAATGTTAAACCTGGATCCGGTAAACAAAAGCATTTAGTTAGTCAGTGTCACAGTGTAAATTAAAGTACTCAATATATTATTTACTCAGAGAATAACACTTTCTCTTTAGAACAGACTGAATCAGTGTAGCTTTGCTTGTGCTTTGTGCTGTCCTGCAATCTGTGCTATTTTTTACAAAATATTAAACAACATGATGTTAAAATGAAATGTCATCAAATCCTACAGTTCCAGATTAAGCAAGTTTCGTGTCATGCCTACACTGCCTAGTCCCTAACTGCAAGCCATGATTAGGACTCCTGAGAAAATTAGATACTGTCCTACAGCAATATTTCTTGTGTAGAACTGCACAAGAATGCAGTGCACCCTGTCATAGCTATAGTGCAGCATGAGATGTAAAATGTCAAGCAGCCTCAGTAACTCAAGCAGTGCACTCACCTTTGGTGCAGAAAGCTGTGGGTTCTATTCCCACACCAGATCATTAGAATTATTTTTCCAGTACTAACAATGTAGTGCAGTTTAATGAGGAGTGGGGATGGGCTACACTCCTGAATGTGCCATGCTTTGGATGAGATGTTAAACCAGGGCCCCAGCTGCCTGAGTTGAAAGTAGCTCAAGTAGATGTAGAAGACCCCACTTTACTTATCATAAAAAGTAGGGGAAGCCCCCCTGGTGTCCTGGCTAAATTTCCCCTAGTTATTATGAATACCACAAAGGGTCATCCCTAGAAAGAGGCCATTGGCTTAGTGGAACAAACCCTGCTGACAAAGTGTAAATAAAAGAAATAAATGAATGGGCAACACACCCTATTAAAGTTCACTATTCTCACTTTTTAGTAGTTTTTTCCAGAAAACCATCAATGGAAAGATGATGTTGGCACCCAACCTACCTGCAGGGAGGGCTGCAGCCGAGATTCTTAGTTCAGTCAACCTAACGTGCAGACGATCTTTTCATACATCTGTTTTTAAATGAAGCACTGCCATATTCCAGGTCATGGAGTCTTCTTATGAATTTCATCAGCTGGCTATCTTCATTGTCTTTCTGTTGTTGTTTTGCATGGTTGAAAGTCAACAGCAGAAAGATAAAGTAGATAGTATGGAGAATGCCATTCATAAGGGATGCCAGCAACAGCATGATCACCAGTCCAGAGGACATCAAAGGCAGATAGAATGAATCCTTCAAGAAGCTTCTGAATGAAGAAAACTTCACAGACGCTGTACAGTTGCATGCACAGACTATAATGTAAAAGAACCCAGCAGGAAAGAAGTACAAAGTGCACTAAGGAAGATTAAGTCTGGAAAAGTGGCAGGCACTGATGAAGTCACAACAGAGATAACCAAGATTCTGGGTGCATTCAGGGAGAAATAGAAGAAATGACTCCTGAGGATACTCCTTGAGGTAAGGTGGGATAGACGGAGCACAGATGATTTGGGAATAAGAACAAAGGAGATATTCACAACTGCGGGCAAAATAGAGATATCAAACGTCTATGACATTGCATAAAAGTACTGGAGAGGGTGACTGATAAATGAATATGTATGATAGCAGAAAGTGAGAGTGGAGATGAGCAGTTCACATTCAGATCAGCATGCAACAATCAGTGTAATATTTTCAGTGAGACAGATAGTGGAGAAAGCTGGTGAAAATGGGAGTCCGAATGGGCATCCCTAGACTTGAAGGATGCGTATGACAATGAGTCAAATAAAGTGAATTTGCACAGTTCTGTGATGGTTTGAAGTCTCAGAAACATTGAGCGAATTAGTGCAGGCTATTTACAAGGACCCGACAACACAGGTATGAAGAACATTGTTCACGAAGAGGCTCCCACCGGGATTAGCTATGCATCATGATTCAACACTAAGCCCACTTGTGTATATACTCGTGATAGACTACATCAGTATGAGTGGACAGATCAACAAAGCTGCTGTATGCAGATGTGGCACTATAAACAGACACTGACCAGGAACTTCAGTAAATAATAGGGAGCTGGAATGAAAAACTGAAGGAACACGAAATAAAACAGAGTACAGACAAGTCAGTGGTCATGGCAGCAAATGGGAAAAATCAAAAGAATCTGAAAATTGATGTAGAAGAGAAATAGTGGAACAGATTAACAACTTCAAATATCTGTTAAGTGTGCTTGTTAAGAAGGGAAGTCTGAGTGATCTCAAAGCTATGGGTAGTGTGTGGCAGAAGAATGCCAAAGAAGCTGAAATGTAAGGTATACAAACAGTAGTGTGACCAGTGCTTCCTTATGGTACAAAAATCTAGACAGTGAAGGCAGAACAGCTGAGGAAGCTTGAGATGATAGAAATCAAGTGCCTGAGAGAGGTAGTAGAATGTACCCTTCAGGACAGATGAAGAAATGAAGACAACAGGGTGGAATCCAAAGTAGTCCCAGAAGCAGAGACTGTCAAAGAGAACAGACTATAGTGGTTCGGATACATGCGTAGAAAAGTAAAAATGATTTGGTAAAACTGATTTTTGAGTGGCAGGAAAAAGGTAAGAGGAGATGAGGACATTTAGCAAAGAGGTAGATGGTTTGCATGAGAAAAGACCTGTGACAGATAAAGGTAAAGAGTGGCTGTGAATTGAGGGAGGTGGTGCAACACTCCAACCTCATATAAGAATGGGCAAAGAGGGGTTTATGATGATGGTGATAATGCCAAAATACATATTTTACATATTCTAAATTCTTTCCTTATAACCTATTACATCTTTTGGAACATTTATTTGTAATTTTTCAAGTCCTTTTGAATATTGTAATTTAAACGTTTTTGAGAGAGGAATTCATGTGCTACACATTTAGCAGATTGACATCTAAGTGAACAATGGGATGAGAAATCTGAGAAGTGTATTACAAGTGCTCTGTTCAAGGTTGTACATTTCAATGCATATGAGGAACCTGATGCATTATTTATTTCTTTATTAGTCTTTTATTAGGTAGGGCCATGAGCTATAAATTTCTCTTTTTAGGTTAACCCAGCAGCAGCACTGCCAGATAAGTAATTTGCTCTAAACCATGTGCAACTGCAGACAAAGGGAATGAATCCCATGATTTTAGGATGAAGCTCATATATAACTTTAATGCTTTGTGCTAAATTTCCAGATGTATATGAGAGTTAGTTGTCATATGGCTCCTGGCAGGCGAGTGCTCAGTCTGGAAGCTGCATTTATAGCCAGGTGTGTGTTGAGACCCCTGTAAAAAACCCAGTCCTGAAGCCCAAATAGCTCAGCCTATTACAGAGCTGACAAGATGGATATCCAATTTCCTAATGCCTCTGTGGCCAGTTTGGTAGATTTGGACATCCTAGGGAAGTGTGGCAATTGTCTCATGTTCTCAGACAACCAATCATTAAAAAACTTAACATGGTATGAGAGAGATGTAAATACTCAACTTCCTTGGAGGCAAAAATCTTGCATACAAATTAGGTTGTCAAGAATACCCACACTACACCCTTCAAACATACCACTCACCAGACATGCAGATTGCATTATGTTGAGGTGTTTAAAAGAAACCTTACCAAATCTCAAAACTTCAAAAGCTTCCTAACAGCAGAACTGCTCCTCAGCAATCAGTAAATTACACACCAGAAGCAAAACCAAACATCTCACATACGCCTACACCCAATGGTCCCCCCAAAAGCAAAGCCCATAAGGGAAACACATACTTTACCTAATACTCTTGTCATAAGGGAATATGTGATGCACAGATGCCCCAATTACCAGGTTAGACAGGAAGTAGATAATGGTTAGTTGCCTATCTGGCGCCAGGATCTATAGTATCATGCGCATACTCAATCAGTGCACCCCAGCTGCCAATATGATTTTATCATAGTCCATGTGGGTGTAAATGACCCGAGGCACACCTTACTATATGAAAAGAGACATAATGCATCTCTCAGAATATGTGTCACAGACAGGTATGAGCCTTGCATTGAGCAGCATTCTAACTTCACCAAGGATTATGCCACAGTAAGAACATAAAATGACTGATTTTAATAATTGGATTAGTTTCTAATGTCATACCAGGGGGATCCAATATCTGTCAGCATGGAAGGATGTGGTCAACAGACCATGTTGCTTTGCCAAGGATGGTCTGCATGTGTCCCCTTAGGCTTTTAGATATTGGTTAAAACTTTATCCACCACCTTAGATCCTTTTAAGCAATGCCAAAAAGAAAAAAATACAAACATAGTGTGAAAGTCTCCAAGTAGCTTTAAGGTGTTACAGCTCAATGCTAGGAGCCTAAACAAAAAACAACATACCCTTCAAGGTCTCCTTACTCTGGAGAATGTAGACACCTCTGCCATGACCGAGACTTGGTTTAAAGCCATAAAAGTACTTGGCAGTGCAAGGCTACAGTGTTTTCCATATATTAGACCAACTACACAGACTGGTGCCAAAGGTGGAGATGTCTTGATCTACATTAACAATAAACATACCTTCAGGTTGGTTAAACAGGATGATACCTTAGAGCTCATCCACATGCAGTTTACCATAGATTCAGTCCTTCATCATATCTTGGCTAGCTACAGGTCACTATCAATGCCCCTAGAGTCTCATGACTCTTATCTAAACTTACTAGAGGCACTCACCATCCAACCAAATGCTTCATTCATGGGTGACTTTAACTACCCCTTTATAGACCGGGAAACATACACTGCCTTAAACTCATAGACACAATGATTCCTGGACTTTATTATCGCAAACAGCCTAGAGAGGATCAAATATACTGGATCTGTTGCTCACCAACATAGTATAGCTTTGGTTAATCACCCATCTGGGATGCCTTTACTGGACCTCCAGTCCCTAAAACTAACCACATTATTTTTACGATTTTAACAAGGGTAAAACAGTGCATACTGCATATCTTGACGTAGCCAAGGCATTAAATATAATACTTCACTCAGACAATGTTGACAGACTTTCTTAGCTAGGCATAAATCTCTACTTAACTTGTCTAATTGCAGTCTGGTGCACAGACAGGACCCAAGAAGTCAGGATCAATGAGATCAGCCCCACCAAGAAACCAGTGACAAGTGGATTACCCTAGGGTTCCATGCTGGACCTGTTCATATTTGGCATCTACTTCTCAAAAGTCAGTCCTAATGTTCAAAGTCTCTGGCTCATCAAACTCACAGATGGCTGTAAACTGGGAGCAATTATAGATTCCTCAGAAGACACCAACATCTTGCAAAAGACTGGCGGCAAAGCCATGGTCTAAAACTAAATGCCAAAAAAATGCATTATATTACCTGTTTGCTAAAACACCCCATAGAGTTGACCCAGTAGTAAAGGATCTGGGACCATATGTAGACAACAGTCTGGCCTTTGAAAAACATGTAGCTAAGATAGTAAGAAAATCATTCTACATCACCAACCTTATAGGTAATGGTACACATTCAGGTCCAATTATGTTATAGTACCACTCTACACGGCCCTTAGCAGGCCCATCGTTGAGTACAATACCCCCTTTGGCATGTGCCTAACCAGACACTTGCAACATCTGGAATGCCCACAAACGTTTCTCACCAGGAGAATTCAGGGCATGAATACCCCATTCTACACTGACTGTGTAAATGCCCTGTCTCTGTATTCAGTCTCCTGAAGGCTGCTGACAGGAGATCTTTGCCTGGCTTACAGGACTTCCTCAGCTCCATCACTGATGGATTTGTTGTACATGTGCAAAACAAACAACACCAGAAACACTGGATCCAGAGATCTGAACTTCTCTTGTGACACAAACAGAATGTGCTAGTTAGGCAGATACATGTCCCAGAGTATCCCCACACAATGGAATAGGCTCCCTATCCAGGTAAAACAGAGTTCATCCCTGACCCAATTCAAATGAAACCTTGACAATTGGATGGGAAATCTTAAATTTACCCCAGATCTGAACTCCCATTTCCCTCATAGACAGTGGCCATCAATAAGAAAAGTATTATCCTAACTAACACCTCCCCTCCCCATAAATTGTGTAGTTACCTCCCTACTAAGATGCCCCCCACCTAAAGATGTCCATGATAGTCTAGATCCAAATGTGTTTGGGGTGCATGGCTAGGCCAGTAAAGGCCCTTGTGGTCCACAACCTATATGCACCGCTCATGTGACCATAAAGTGGAGTACATAAATTCCCCTTTATGTACTTGAAGGTTTAGGTATCGGTGACAGTGTATGTCAAACTAGGAGTACTACCATCTCAGTAGATAGGTTCATAGATAGGTGCTAGGTTATCAGCCCAAGGGCCTATGTAAGCCTAGCCAGCAAGGTTCCATAGCTTACGCCACCCAAGAAAGTTATTTTTCTGTGCCACTGTCCAGCAGAGACACAGAAGTGATCCCCTGGGTGTATTTCCTATTTCCCATCCACTTATCAATGCTAATGAAGAACTTTGCTTGACATAGATGAGTAGATTGTTCCAGAGTATAGGAAGTCTCTGGGACAGGAATCTATCCCTCCAGCATGTCCTGTTTATTGTTGTGACAAGGTTTAGGTCCCTAGAGCGTGTATCTGGGAGGGATTGGGATTTCTTTAGGTGCAGCATGTCCAACAGCTCTGGGTTTGACATATGTTAGGCAGATGTCACCTTGGAGTAGTCGATATGCTACGGAGTAAAGCTGGAGTTTTTGAGGTGGTCAGTGTAGGGCATTTGTTTGAGGCCAGTAATCCTCTTTGTGAGGTACTTCTGTGGCCTTTCCAGCTGCTGCAGATGTCTTGTGAGGTACATTCCAAAAGGGGCATTGTACTCTATAATGGGTCTAATGAGTGGCAGTAGAGGGAACAATGACCTCTTTTTTCCTGGATGAGAACCCTTTTATGATGAGGTGTGCCACGTAGAAGGACTTCCTGACTACTGTGGCAATGTGACTATCAAAGGAGAGACTACTGTCTACCTAGGTCCCAAAGTCTCTTATCACGCATTCGGTGTTATGTAGATTGCTGCCTATATGGTATGTATAGGGATTACCTGGAATGTTTGTTACCTGGTACACTACATTCAACTAAGAAAACTAAGTGTAAAACACATGACAATCTAATCAATAGTCATCTATTAAAAAAACAACAAAAAAAACAAGACATTTAATTTGTGACAGATGTGGACTTGAAATGTGTAAAATACAATACATATTTTGCAAACCTCATAAGTTGAGAAATTTAAGTGCACTATGACAAAGCTTTTGAAAACAACTTGTTTTTGCCCAAAAAAAAAAAAAAAAAAAAAACCCTTGTCTGATTTCACAATCAGAAGAAAAATATTGGGGGAGGGAAATTCTTCATAGACTGGCTTAGACAGTTTATTCAGTGCTGTGCTGGTGAAATTGCAACTATCAAGACAGCATGCAGAAAAGATGAGGGTGTAATATTACCAAAATAAAATTAGGAACAGATGATGAATTAGATACTTTATTCCCTTCAACACAATAATTTGCTGATAGCTGGAGCCTGTTTTCTACTATTTTCATATATTACATGCCGGGAGCTAAAATTTGGATTTATCTGGTTTAACAGGTTTCCAGCATGAAAGGGCTTAAAAAATAAACTAGTTGTACATGTGCTGCTAAATATAAGGACCCACCCTTTGATCAGAAGTGGAAAAATATGGTGTTATACTTTATACTGCAGCATTCGATTTAGTCCAGGAAAAATAACAGCCTTTCCCTAAATTTTGAGTTGCATTCCTTCATATGAATGATAGCATTCCACATCTTTCATGTGCTCCTACTACAGAAGTTTTGGATCCGTGGTTAACTGTCTCATAAGAGTCCAGCAATCAGATTGACAATTGGTGACAAAGCTTCTGTCTCAACTTTGCCTCACTTAAGGAAGTAACCTGTCACGACCCATCACAGAATTAAGATTTCATAGCTCCTTTTTCAATACATTGAAAAGCTACTGTCTAAAGGGCAAGTGTACCTGAGTGTGAAGATTTTCCACTTTTAGAAGTATCTACTTTTTAAGACTTTTTCGTTGTGATGCAAGTTAGATGAATTCCTAGAGAAATGTTTTTTCTGCTCTTGATTATCACTGCTTGGACCGCTTGGAATGCTGTTATGCCATACATAATATAAACATTATTGATTTAATTTATCAGTTAAATGTGATTTATTAAGAAATTACATTTGTTGACCTGTGGAGAAGCGGAGCTCCAAGATGAAAAGCTCCAAGTTGCCAATAAACACCAATGCAATTGCAGATGAAGGTATGCTACATAGGAGGTCATACATAAGAATGTAAAGAAAAAAAACTCATTGAAAGACACAGATACTATTCACAGAATGGGAAAACCACGATGAAATTTCACAAACATACCTATTTTGGAAAGAACAAAAGGCTTGTATTGATTTCCAGAAGCATTAAACTGTGGGAGTAATTGTACATGTGATGTGATTCATACTGCCTAAAATGTACATCTTTGCCATTTACTAATGCCATATCCCCCCCCCCCCCACCCCTCCAGTAATACTAGTTGCAAGGCTTCTGAAGTTTTATTGCAAAATTGAACTATTTAGATATACTAGTCTCAGTCCCAACCCAGCATTATTGCAAATCCTCCAAAAAGCGTTAATAAACTGCAGCATAACAGCATCCCAGATCTAAGCAATTTCTCAGCCTTTTAGCACTTTAGTTACCATTTGGTAAAAATTGTAGAAATCTAGTATAACACCATTGCAGTACCATATCCTGCCATATGTACATGGTAGTATAAGCAGAGATGCAGTTACAAATATGTGATATACCTGTAATAAGCATTCATTCATTTCCAATACCTACCTTATCCCAGTCAGGGTAATGGGGGAAGGCAGACCCTGTCCTGACACAAACATGCTCTGTGCTGATTGGCAGAACTCTTATGACATAATTAGGCATACAGTACTAAAAATTGAACTATGGCCGTATCTCCTTTGACTTCATCAGTGTAATTCTGGCATCAGCAGTTTTCTGTCAGTTATTTTTGACTGAATATGCATCTGAAATGTAGAATAATGACTTGATTGGAGTTTAGCTATAACAAACTGCAACCATGGCTAGCAAACCACAAGCAAGGTATTGATTCAATTATTGTTGTTGCTAGAATCCTGACCCACTAGAAGTAAGAATGTGTCTCAAAAGGGGTTGCAGACCACCATTTTGAATTGATGTGCTATATGATTACCATATGATACAATACCGAAAATGGGCTTTATGAATGCTTAAAGATATTCATGTGTATTATGATGTGCCTAACTAATCCATTGAATGTGCATATATTGTGTAGTTTGGGATCTTCATACTACCAACTCTCTACTAAAAAGAGTCATTGTTTTACAATAATCTGACGACTGGACAAATCACTACATAAAATAGAAAAAATAATTTTTGTTTCCAGTTTACCTTTCAATGTTTTCATCTTTACCTATAGTCATGAGCTCTGTGTAGTGAACAAGATGAACAAATGACAGGTACACTCAACAGAAATGAAGTTTCTTTGCAGGATCACTTGGCTTACTCTCAGTTACAGATTGAGAAGCTTTGCAATTTAGGAAGACCTTTGAGAACAGACCCTACATTTCTGCATTGAGAGGAGGTATTTTTGGCATGTTTTGAAGAGACCTTATGCTGCCTACTACAGGAGATGTAGCAGACATAGCCCTCTGGAATGAGGCACATTGGTAGACCCAGCGCATATTGATGGGAATATATCCTTCTGCTTGCCTGGGAATGTCTAAGGATTTCACATGATGTAGCTGTAGACTGTTGCTGGACATAAGAAAATCTGGCCTACCTTGACCAGCCTGCTACCAGTGTGACCCTTAGTAGGACTTCATAGCATGTTTCTTCCACTACGTGTAACTAGTAACTGAGGTATGGGAGTGAATAGTGGAGCTGATCCCTTCTGAAAAGATGAAACTGCTTTGGCTATAAATGTTCATTTCACTGAAAATAAAACTGTCAAAAGGCCTCT
Source organism: Protopterus annectens (assembly GCF_019279795.1). NCBI lineage: Eukaryota > Metazoa > Chordata > Ceratodontiformes > Protopteridae > Protopterus > Protopterus annectens. Next base: position 505,144,532 of record NC_056750.1, read on the forward strand.
GATTGAACACAGGAGTTTTGCTGAATACCTTCAGAATCCCTGTGCAAGAGACTGCACCCTCCATACCCCCTGATTAATGTAATTAACTCTAGAGTTGCTACACTTTAGAGAAAGTGCAAGTATTCACTCCTACAGGCCTTGGAATACTCCGGGAAATACTGGTTCACACATTTGTAAACTCAGTAACGTAGGTATGCTGTCAAACATACTTTCAAGTTCTAGAGTCATAAATCACATCACATAAAATAATATACTGGAACAGCATTTGCGACATCGATGTTTTCAGCCCATCTTTATGTAGTGAAGCAAATACAATGAATTTGCATATCTACCACAAGTAAGTAGAGTACTCATGTCACAGAAGGATACTCTAAGCCATGGATGGGGAGATTATTACAAGATACCAAAAATAATCTGGGAAATGAAGTGCATCAGTAGTATAGCATATGCTACATACCTTGCTACAGTGTAGTGCCCATATTGCAATAACACCTACTTGTCCATTGCCTATTTCCTGTTATTAGACAGCTGTTTCTTCTTATTCATCTGCCCAGAACCCTGTCTGCTATTATCCAAAAAGTTCATGTACACCTAGTACACATCAGATACAGGTGCTGACAATGGGAGTGTCAGTGTGCGTTATTGTGATGTGCTAGACCCTCAGGCAACTAACAAGACTTTCTGTTTTTTTTTTTTTAATGGGAATAGCCATTAACCTGTGTCAGTTGTATATACAGATAGAGTCCTCACTATAGTATGAATAGGAACTTGGCTGCAGATCCTCATCTGGAAGGGTAGGCTGTTCATAATACAGTAAGACAATGGTGTGACTACCTGAGCTGGTAACAGTATCCTGTGTTGGAGGAAGCATGTGGAGCACCATGCATGTACTAACAAAAGGGCATAGGTAGTCCTTATGACACCACCTAGGTAGGGGTTAGGCCATAAAATAAAATTAAATAAAAATGGTCCCATTGCCAGGATGCTGACGAGTGCGAAAAGCACAATCATGATCGCTTGGATGATGGCCTCCCTCAGTCAGCATTATGTCTGATTGAGGGGATCCTTGATAATCAGAAGGCAAAGGGGAAAAATATTATTCCAAAACAAAAAAATAAGAAGAGCATAGTCTTTGCTTCCACCTGAAGGAGTGCTACAGCAATACAGAAGAAAACATATTTATTTATATTCTGCTCTATGGTTCACAGGGATTTTTGTAAAATATTGTTACTAGCTGTTGTCTTTGTCTATGGAGCACCTCAGAGGATGTTTAAAAGGGTGTTCCCCCCAGTGGCATATAAGTGCAAATATACGTAGGTTATTTAATCCCAAAATTCTATGATTCACAGAAGGTTATGATACCCAAATGTGGCCAGGGAAGGACAAACAAATGAATGCAGATAAGTTGATCTGTTCATATTGAAAGCTGTTAGTTCCTCTGGTGGGCTCTTGATAATCCTCATATCTTTCACACTTGTATATAGTCTGCAAACTAGGAAAACAGCTGTAGCTGCATTTATCTCATTTTCTCTTGCCTGATACAAATGCATTCATTGAAAATCCCTACTTGACTTATTATTCTCATTTATATTTATACTGTCACTTTTAACTTATATGCAGTGTCACTCATGGCAAAGACTGCATATTGTATACACTTATATGAAACTAAGTTCAACTACAAAGTCACTCATTCAGTCTTATTGCAGAAATCAGAACATGATGTGTGCCTCTGTACCAGGACATTAAGAAACCTACTTCAAAAATACTGACAGAATGCAAACTGGAGAATTCAGCCCAGCCCACAGCTGGAAAACAACAAAGCAAAAATTATTTTTATATTGGGGGTATACGTGGGACATACCTTCCTATAAAACAAAAAACATTCCAAGATTTCTTCTGAATCTGCTTCTTCAGCAGCATACCTTCTGGCTCATAAGCATATTATTTATCTATTTATTTACTGTACTGTTTTTACCCCTAGTTGCTCTCAGATCATCAGCCTTACTCACCAGGGCACCTCTGTCCAGTGGTCTGTGGGTCTGGCTTTACCACTTCTGTCTGCAGCTTGAATATTATGGGTCAGAGTCTAACTGTTCCCAAAACTGAACATTGTATAAGAGGCATGGTATGTAATATCATTCTTGAAGCTTCACCAGGAATTTGTTTGCCCTAAATTCCTCCCCTTCAGAGCTGATTTACACACCAGCTATACAAGGCTTGCAGTGTTGGCTCAAGGATTTGTACAGCCACCCATGCATGTGCCATTTCCAGGAATAGTGCAACACATGCTGCTTTGCAGGCTAAGCACATGTAATGGTCTTTGCCAAGTGTAAATAGTGGAATTTATCATGTCTCTGTTCCTCCCCAGCATAGGTGGGCCAATGTTAGACATTCACCCTTACTTCTCCTGGATAGCTCCTCCTACAGTTACTAATCACATTTAGGTCTAGTGGGTCATAGTGAGGGCTTTAACATCTATAACTTATGGACCCACCAAGTTTCCAGACACATTTCCCTTTAAATGCTTCTCATACCTCTCAATCTCTTAGAGCAAGACATCTGGACAAAGCCATAAATAAAAGTGGGACAAAGGCCCAAAAATAGGGACAATTTTTTAAATATTGCTTTTACAGACTTAGAAAGTTGATGGAATAACAGGTTTTGCGTTAGCATGGATTTTTCTGAAGGGTATGAAGTCTGAAACCCAAATGCCTGTCATTATTTTCTAACTTCAATCTTTAATAATTTGCCACTAATTTACCAGAAAAAAATACAATTTCATGAAAAATGGGCCAAAAATATGAGGCAAAAATGTGGACAGTTGAGAGGTATGATATTGCATCTTTAATACATTATTTAAAGCAGGAATGCCTTTAAAGGCTTCTGACTAATACTTTCTCTTCCAGGGTATATGTAACACGTTCCATAAGCTCCAACAGGACAGTACAGTGAAGTCATGCTCTTACATATAGGTAAACAAAATAAGATGAGATCTTATTCATTCTTCCCAAAGTGTAAAGTATAAACTGAGAAGGACTTGTAGTTTCTTACCTAGCTAACAAGCAATTACTTTCCAGTCCTTGTATTATAACACAATGTAGGATTAACCAGAATGTAAAACTCTGCTTCAAGCAATTGACCAAAGCAGGAGGAAATACAGAAGTATATCTCTCAAATGAAGTTGCTGACATGGTGATGGATGAATAACGATTAATAAAACATGGGAAGGGGCACTAGGAAACAGAACCAGGAGAGAAATTGAAGATAACATAAGAAAACATCAAGGAATGGAAAAAATCACAGGTGGATCTGATCCTTGGTCAAGAAGTAAATCTTTTTTTCAGAAAGATCAGACATCTACTTAACACTCAGAAAAGGCACATTAAGCTGGATAAACCCTTAGTCCTTTCTGGGATTCCAGTCCAAGATTCAGTTTTTAACAGCCTTTTCCACTGTGGAACTTTGAGTAATTTACAAACTATTTGATGGTTACTTGCCCCTTGAAGGGATTATCCTAACAGAATCTGAGGTAACAAAAATAGTATAAAATATTTCTATGCATGAAAGTGGAGCTAAGATGGCTGCTAATGAAACTTTGTCTGAAAGGAAAGAGGAGAGCATGCAGAACTGATTGAAGATCTACAAAGAGATGAGATGAATGACATGATTCCAATGATGAACAGGAAGCCCTGAGGGATACTGATTATACATCTCACTGTCTCTGTTGATATCTGATCAAAAAAAGTATCATTCAGAAAGAACAGGACAAAGACAGATGTATTTTCACCTCACAAAAATGGGGGAGTATGCAGAAGACAGCTGCTTGGAGCAGAATGCCCTGACTGCACCAAGATGATATGAGATAATACCGCTCAACTACCACTGATTTGTAGAGCGTTCTCCTAATTTTGGTTCAAGAGTTTGCATCATACCTCCTAAAAATTGATTTTTTCTAGATGTTTTAAGGTAATAGTACCATTTTTACAAAGTATCCCTAATGTGGTACCTTTGCTGAATTAAGTCTGCTTTGTCCCTTATTCTGGAGGTAGACTGGGATAAATTACCAACTTGAGTGCTTAAGGACCAGTGGTGGGTAGTGGTAAGTGGTCAACACTAGTTCAACAATCTTGGGGAGCAGGGTAGGTGCATCCAGTCTGCTGCAATGCCAACATCAGTTTGAGAAACAGAGTATTACATGCAGTGTGGGTGTGGGGTATGCATCTGACTGCAACTCCAGTAGCCTTTACTGTTTACATGTAGAAGCATACACTCATTTTCTGGAAGGTGTAGCAGGCCCTCACTGCAGCATGTATAGCGAGGGTGGGGAAAAAGAACCATTCCTAAAGGAAGTGACTGTTGCTCCCCTCTCTTCCATGTCTACAGATGCTGGGAGGAACAGGGGGAGCAAATGAGTCAAGATACGCTAGAAATGGGACTTGAAAGACAATTGTGGATCAGTTGTACCCGTGTTTAGAAAAACAAATACCTTATGAAAGTTAAGATAAGGAATACATTGATTCTGCAGACACACAATACTTGGGATATCATAGATTATATAGCAGCATCATTTTCCTTGAGACATTTTTAAAACATAAATTATAAATAAAATGCTGGAATTCTAGATATATTTTTCCTACATCTGTGGTACAGACATTAGTGCAACTATTTTTGCATACAGTTACTTCTATACTTAGGCTTTTTCATATAAATATAGATACACATCTGGCATCAAAATGTCAGTAAGAAATACAATATGTAGCATACAGAAATAATGAGCTATTGCAATATTTAATCTTCATTTTATTTACTACCTTTGATCCCTTATTTTTAATCCCTCATGCTACTTTAAAACGTCTGAGATTGTTTTTGTGCATTCATTGTAAAATTATTGTTCAGAATAAACGGAAAAGTTCACTGGCCTTAATTATGACAGCTAAAAAGGTTGTTGCAATCTTGGGTGTACAGTAGAGAAGCACAACTGAAATGATATACAACTTTTTACTCGACAAAGTCTAGATAAATATTCCATTCTAAACGTGTAAAAGATGGCTCTTGTTAAAAATGAAGTGTTATGACTTCCATCATAATCATATAGCAAAACTTTATGTGCACAAAAGTTGGAAAAATAGAAAAGCCTGAGGCAAACATTGGTACTGATGGTTATTACTTAAAATGCACATTCACATAACATAATACTGCATACTCGTGACTGTCTCAGGTCAGGCAATCATGCTTCCTATTAGAAGAGAAAAAAACATCATCTTGTTATTAATTAACTGCTGCAGACATACTAAAATACAAAGTAATGATTAACTTTTTTTCAAGCAAGACAGTGAAACAATGTAGCAGAAGCAGGCAAGTGCACACATCAGACCAAGTGTGAACCTTGGCTCTTTTTTTTAAGGTAATATTTTTTTTCTGTTTGGCTACCTCTGTTAAAGATATGAGGGTTGTAATGACTATGGAGAACTACTGTGTCACATGCAAGATGCAAACTCTGAAGTGAGCTCTGGCTGGAAGAAATTTGGTAGTAGAATCAGCAGAGAAAAGTCTATAGGTGTTATCAGACTCCCATTAACCACTAGCCTGGGAAGGCACAATTCCCACAAGTACTGGCTAATGACTTGTAGATGATGGCCTTCAGGGAACAGTAGAAAAATAACACATCATGATGACTCTGGTAAAAACAATCAGGCTGGAGTGTTCCACCTTTACTTACTGAATGCCCTTTTCCTTGAATTTGTAGTTACCAAAACTAAAAATATCAGATACTTTGTAGCCAAAAGTACAACCTGTTGAAATTGCCTCCCTACCACCACCAAAAAGGTAGATTACACACATGTAGCAGTACAAGCCTCACCTGGCCCATAGACAAAAAGGTTTGTGAATGGGAAATACTAACATTCAATGAGCTGATAATTACTTTGTGGGACAAAGTCACATGACTCACCACCGTAAACGTATCACACAATCAAATAAGACAATATTAAAAAACTAATAAAAACAATATATCTTTCATATTATAACATCAAATATATACAGATTACTTAAACAATGGCCTGACTTTCAACATAGGTTGTATGAGGACTTTATTGATTATTAATTGATTTTAGTATTTAAAGACTGCTATTTTAGAGTCATATCACATCTGAAGAAGCAGACAACTGTGAAAGCACTTATGTGACGTTATTCAATAAACGGAGTGTATATTGGAATCTTTGGTCATTTTCGAGTCCTGTTTTGTTTTTATCATTGAAAAAATGTGGTTATCACACACTGTCAGCTAAAAATAACTAACTAAAATATAATATGAACTAAAAAATAAACAAAATATGAGCTTTTACTGTGATACATTCTAATATATTCCAACAGATGTTTCCATTCCTATAATCAGCCAGCTGATATAATGACCATATAGATCAGGAAAATAATGTTCACTGCTGATATCAACTCTGGCAAGAAGTGGATGTTGATTGCAAATGTTGTTGTCATAGTTACAAGTTTTACAAGCAACCTTGGAAAACAGCATGACAAACATTCCTGTGATTCACATTCAGTGATAAAAGCTAGATCTGATTCCATATTTTAAGATTGCAAAATCATTATTTAGGGCAACCAGGTGCAGTGACTTTAATTTGGCCTGTGACTTAAATAGGACATGCTGGAGGGACAAATTTATCGTCCAGCAACTGCCACATTCATGTGAAACAGAGCACCTCTATGACACTGTTCAAGAGGAGCCTTGAATGGATGGGGCACCATAAATTCTTTTCAGGGATAGTGCCAACAACCCTTCTTGACATGGGCAGTCATCACTAAATGTGATCTTGGGTGTTGACTAGTACTTCGATGGTATTATATTGGGTTGAAACAGTAGGCTTAAAATGACCACTGGGTCAATAGCCTAGTAACCTCCTACGGTCCTATGATCCTATGATCAATCACTGGTAAGGAAGGACGGCTGTCTCTAATCTGCAGTCTAAATTCCTGTTTGGCCTTATTCCACTCTGTTACTTTTTCCTATCCAGTTATTTGGTCTGGATACATTGGTTCCTTTTTTAATTTTAACCAGTAAATTCTAGTCCCCTCTTGTTTATTTTATGTGCACCTGCTTGCAGACATCCCTACTGGTAAAATCTCTATTCTGTATTCCTTTGTAGGCTTAGTTCTTAAAATACTTTCTGCTACTTTATAAAAATCAAAGATGTTATCAAAGAATTTATCCTCCAACATAACAACAAAGCAAAAAGCAAAACACACAATGGTAAAGCAAGTAAGCTAAGCAGAATTGAATTAATATGTAGTGCTTTCATTCCAAAAGTGCATGCAGGAAATTCATTAGAATGAATACATAAGCAAATCAGGTGACTATTAAAAGCTTGAACATGTCATGTGACCAGGCATAAGTTATAAGACATATGACATCAAGCTAGTGAGAGTGTTAAGAGCAATATGTCAACAAAGTTTAGGGGTTTGAAGAAATGTGTGGTAGCTGCTCATAATGTATTTATTTATTTATTTGTTTATTTATTTATTTAAATTTGTTGACCGGGAGTGTCCGACTGGACGTATGTCCATTTTCAGCGGAGGCCCGGGGAGAAAAGCTCCACAGTTAAAATAAACCGACAGTGTTTACATTGGATTACATAGTGATTAACAATTTACATAGCAATTATTTACAACATATTTACAGTAGAAGAACTTAGTACATCAGTAGACAACTAGAATCTTTATCTGTGAAGTGCATACCAGACATTAACAAATGTTACAAGAAGAAGAAGTTTGTGCTGTATAATAAGTACTGGCTTATGAGCATCTGAGCTTGCTATAATCAAGGTAGTTAGTGGAGTGGAAAGAAAGGTAGTGGTTGGATGGGGTGGATGATATTAGAGTGGGAGTTGCAAGGGCTTAGCCAGCATGTTTTTAGTTGCGCTTTTAGTAAAGTTTTGAAGTGGGTGCATGATGGTATGGAGGTAATTGTGGGTGGGAGTGAGTTCCATAATTTGGCTATGGCACAAGAGAATAGTGCTTCACCAGCAGAGTTATTGGCTTTAGTGATCTGCAAGTGATTTTTGCTGCTGGATCTTAGTGGTCTGGTGGTGTGATAGGGTTGGAATAGATTCTGGAGGGATGGGACATTTAGTGGATGGTTTACTAGTTTGCGGGCGAGTGAGAGTTGATACCACTGAAGGAGATGAGGGAGTTCAAGCCAGCCCAGTTCAGCAAGTGAGAGACAGTGGTGACTACGGTAGGATGCCCCTGTGGCGAATTTGGCGATTTTGTTGTAGCAGGTCTCTAGCTTGTTTAGATCACATTACCTTAGGTTGGTATATATTGGAGAGGCATAAAGTAGGGTGGAGATAAGGTGGGAATTTGCTATTGAAATCTTTGCTGCTTTGGTGAGAAATTGTTTATTTCTGTATAACGCTCCTAGTTTTTTGTGGACTTTTTTTATAGTCATGTAGATTTATTTTCAAAGTGATTAACATTACTGTTGGCAACTACCACCAAATTATTTCCACAAATGGATCCTTTAACATTACTGCTAAGGGTGTTATATACGTAGCCCTCTGCATGTCATGTCTAGTATTTTACATCATCAAGACAGAGAGAGCATTAAGGGCATGAGTATACCAAAATACCTATGTCGTTTCTAAAGATGATATAAAAGATGTATACCTCCACAGTAATTCTTGTAATTATAAAAAAAATATTTTCTTTTAGTTGAAAAGGTATGTGTGTTTTCCAGGGAAGGTAACTGGGAAGCTTTTCTTGAAACTAGAGAACTCAACTAACAATTATTGCATAATGCAACCAGTGTCCTTGGTTTAAATGATAGAATTAGTCTAAGTCTCTTACTGGTCATGAAGATGCACACATTTAATGTTTACAATAGTTCTGTTTGTACAAGAATGTATTTTAAATGTGTTTTAACATCTCATGTGAATGTTTATATTATTGTCTCAGTAATTTCTTTATGCATTATCAGGGTGGATGCTGTCACTGTGGCAGTGCGGAATTTGAACATATACTGTTACAGGTAAGTAGGACTTATGCACCTGTACTTTTGGCAAAACCCTTTCTATGTTCTGTTGTGTAATTCATTGTGCTAATAGTTTGTGTGTTCTTGAGTTGGTATAAAAAATATTTGCTTAACAGTAACCTTTCTAAACTCATGCATATTATCCAAATATTTCCTTATTTTCCCTTTGCCACTCAGCAATCACCCCTGTTCTTGTTCTGTAAGATTCCCTTCCATGTGCAGTACTTTAACCTTTAATAATCTCGCAAAATAATTTATATTACTTCTTCCCAATAGCTATTTCTGTCTTATTTCTACCATATTTTTAAATTCCATTTTCTTTTTATCTCACTCCCTTGCTATTCCTTCTGAAGAAATTTGTATTTTTCCCTAATGACTTTTTAATTGCTTCCACTATCCTTTCCTTAAATTCTTCTTGTCTTAACAATTACTCTTTTCTTAATAACTAAGTAGGAAAGCACCAGTGTCTCATTTTTAGTTGATTACCCAGAATCTTTATCTTAGTCTTTTTTGGTACATGATCCCAAATAGTTATTGGATGTGCTTCTAAAGTTTTAGTGAAATACCCACACGTCTGTGCAGTATCATTTTTATACTATCTAACTCATTTATTGTAACCTTGGAAATAATATGTAAATTCTTTCTGGGTTCCTGAGAGTAACTTCATGTCTTTCATTCCAAATATTCTCATATATTTCTTAAAAAAATCTACCCTCTTTTGTTGTATTTTCTCTTCTAAGTCCCCCTGATACATCCTGACTACTGTAGATCAGGTTTCAGTCCCAATTGATGAGTAATATTCCCTGCTGAAAGCTAATTACCCCCTCCATGATTTTCTAAACCCCTTAATAATAGTTTTAGATGGAATGTAAATAAATGCCAGTGTAATCCTCCTTCCCTGCCAATAACACTTTATTGACACAAGTCTACCACTATTGTCTTTGTTCTCCTGTCTTTATTGGAGCCCTCTCAAAGTCAGCATTATTATCCCCCATTTTGTTTTCTCCTAATATTCTGCTGAACATCTCTTCTGAAAGTATGTCTTGGCCAAATTCACATACTCATTTCTATCTAAGTGTGTCTTCTGTAACATTGTTATTTGCACACTAGCACCTACACGTCTTAATATAATTATTCTTTGCTTCTTGTCCACACCTACAATGTTATTTACATGCTATGATATAATTGATAAAGCAGACTGATAAGAAACTATTACTTTTTCATATTCTGCATGATATTTTTTGAATATATGTTTCCAGATTGCAAATTACATATAAACATTAATATTTGGCAGGCTGATTTTATATGCAGCTTCTCATTTGTTGTCTTTTACAACACTGCATGTGGTGATTTTAGTGCTGTGAAGCATTTTCATCTCATGGAGACAAGGGAAGTAATGTGTGTTGTGCTTGGTGTACAATACATGCTTGTTTAACTACAACATGTAGAAGTGAGTTACAACATGGAGGGTATCCTGCATGTTGCTGGAATGACATTTAAGCTCCAGGATGTGTTTTAGGCAGTATTTCCTAAACACTTTAATCTTTTCACTTCAGTAAAAAACACTCAAGAAACAAAAATGTGTACATTTTCATTTTTACTCTCTCCCTTTTTAACTCACAGCAAACACACACATATACATTCATTTTCCAAAAAGAAAAGTCACCCCTCCATGTAGGGGCAGTTACTCAAAACAGAAAGGTGCACCCACAGACTTTACCCATATTCTGAAGTTAGGTTTAATCATATTGGAACTGCACGTTAGAGCATGTGTTTCATCTAGCACTGACATCATCTATTATTGTCCCATCTCTATTTCCCTCACAGATATGAAAAACAGATTTTATACTATAGTAATAACCCACGCCTGGGTGTGGGTAATGCTGGATTTACCCACGGTTGGTATGGTTTGGTCACGAGGGCAAAGCCTGAGTGGCCAAACCAAGACAACTGTGGCTAAATCCAGCATCACCCACACCCAGAAGTGGGTTATTGCTATTATACAATGACATTATTTAAGAAAAAAAAATAATTACTTTTCTTAAATAATGGCATTGTATAATGCCTCCTTGCTGCCCTTCTGCAGCTGTCTGGTATTCTGTGGCAGTTCTGATGTACTGCGCATGCGTATGCTTATGCAGTACATCAGAGCTGTGGGCAAAAGCAACGGAGAAAGCAAGATCTCTGTTGCTTTTTACAAAGTGTCTCGCTATGTTAAAGGAGTTTAACATAGCGAGACAGCTTTAAAAAAAGCAAGCAACAGAGAATCTCCATTGCTTTTTTTAAAGCTGTCTCGCTATGTTAAACCCATTTAACATAGCAAAACAGTTTTGAAAAAAGCAACGGAGAAAGCAAGATCTCCGTTGCTTTTTACAAAGTGTATCGCTATGTTAAAGGAGTTTAACATAGCGAGACAGCTTTAAAAAAAGCAATAGAGAATCTCTGTTGCTTTTTTTAAAGCTGTCTCGCTATGTTAAACCCATTTAACATAGCGAGACACCTTTAAAAAAAGCAACAGAGATAGGAAGATCTACATTACTTTTTTTAAGCTGTCTCGCTATGTTAAGCGAGACAGGTTGTAAAAAGCAACAAAGATCTTGCATTCTCCGTTGCTGTAAAAAAATAAAAAGAGTTATACTAATGGAAAAAGTCTGGGCGACCGGACCTTTTTCCATTACTATAACTCTGATTTACAAGTGCATGCTGACCAATCAGCGTGCACGTTTTGGAATATTAATGGGGGGGGGGGAGTCATTGTATAATTTCAGTTAACTACTTTTTAGCCTTACAAATAAATCCTCTAGGCACTCTTACATGAATAAACTAGAATGTGAACTGTTATGTTTTTTACTGAAGTGCTAAATATTGCTAGGAATGCATCTACTTGCTAAAGAGTTCCTTCAATGTGACAAACTTCATTTATTTTCACTGAACTGCTTGTCAGTTCTTTAATATTTTTTATACAAATACCTCAAGACTTCATGTTTCATCCATTTCCTGACAAAATGGCCTGCACCTGTAGGAAGACGGTCTCCAGCTGAAAAACTGCTGGTAGAGTGAAAAACAGCTAATAGTTTTACCAATAAAATAAATAGCTTTTGTTCAGATGATATGAAATTATCATTTTACATGCTTTTTCTTTTCGTGTCTGATTGCTGATAAAAAGCAAGAAAACTTTTTTCCTTGTCTACAGCACAAACCAAGAACATTAGTCTACACCTCCATGTGTTTGGCACTAGGAGATACTACCATAATTTAATCCACAAATATGATCAGTACAGTTCCATACCCCCCTGCAGCCCAAGAGTATGACATTACAATGCTTATATCTAGCCTTTATCTTGTTACAGTATAAAACCAAGATACATTACAGTCAAGAAAAAGTGCCTTCTTACTTTTAGCATCAAATTTTGCCCAAATTGTCAGCTACCATCAGCTCCTTCACTTCTCCTTTTCATCTTCAGACTGGTAGAGCTCTAATGAACATATTTCTTCAGAATACACCCATGTTGGAATTCCCATAAAGTAACATACTGAGGTCTGTTCTTCCAGAAATGGAAAACAGGTGATATTAACTTTCACAATGAAAAGAGAGTAACCAAGAAAAAGTAAGGTTTATTCATTTCAACTACAAGTGAGCACAAGTACAGTGATTGTCTAAACCAAGTAATTGCAGGAAAGCAGTTTGGTTCAGTGGCCTTTTTAACTCCTATACAGGCTGTGGGCTCTTTCACTTGTTCACAACAGAAAAGAATGTAGTTTCTATAGCAGAGCCCAGAAACAAAGCACCATTTTTTAACAGTTCAATCTTTCTTTCCGAAGTGTGGAAGCTTTCCTAGAATATACCAGGTTTACTCATGAACTGTAGACATTACAGGCAGGTTTTCATTCACCGGCAAGCAGAAGCCCCTCTCCATCAGGACCATAAGTAGCAGATTACAGAAAGGTTAGTGATGCTTCAGGAGACTTGCTTCAGCTAGTCTTACATTCAGAATTGTGTTCCACTGAAGAAAATATTACTTATATTTTCCACATAAGTAAATGACTTCATCCCCAAAATCACTCTGACTTCCTGTCATGTGGTGGATTTTTAAAGTGTAACCATTTGAAATGTTGGGACCTGCTAGAGTGAATCCTGAAACATGAAGACTGAATGGCCAAAAAATGGACTTACATATACTGAGTCTGAGATGACCATTTCTCAGAATATTCCCTTTTCTCCAAAGTATGGTGATCATGGAGTTGGTATATATAAGTTCAGGGGTGTGGGGGTACAGTGTAAAGGAAAAGAGTGATGTTTGAGATTCACTCTTCTCCTGTAAGTTCAGTGCTTTTTATTTAGCTTATCGGTACTTAACATTTCGAGTGCCGACATTTCAATAAGCAGGCTTTTTAAAGTGAATAGAAAAGTTTTTTTTCTTGTCTTTTGCAACACTGCATGTGGTGCTTTTAGTGCTGTGAAGCATTTTCATCTCATGGAGACAAGGAAAGTAATGTGTGCTGAGCTTGGTGTACAGTACATGCTTATTTAACTACAACACGTAGAAGTGAGCTACAACATGAAAGGTGTCCTGCATGTTGCTGGAGTGACATTTATGCTCCAGGATGTGTTTTAAACAATATTGCCTAGACACTGCAAAGGGGGCAATGGTCCATCCACATCATTAATAAAGACCTTGCCTATTTTACACTGCATTTTCACTGCTGCTCACATCCCCACAGGGCATCCTGCTGCTGCTGCCTGCCATACGTCTTGCTGTCTCTAGGCACTTTGGGAGCCATGGACATTATTTCGCCCCTGTGCACTTGGTTACTGAAGCTATGGGCATTGTGATGCATGCCCACAGTGAAACTGCAACAGGCATATGACTCTGCAGCTGAATTTCATTCCAGTCATGCGTCCCTAGCCAAATGTACATGCAGGAAACTGCCTTGAAGCCTAACAGCTAGAACCCATGTATATAAGACACTAAATAAGACTCGGCACTCAAAGGAGTAGAAAGAAAAATATTTAGTGCACAAAACCAAGGCACAGATAAATTGAAGACGTTTAGCAAAACTAGTATCTTTGTGCCCTGGTTTCATGTATTAAGTATTTTTCCTTCCACACCTTTGAGTACTAGATATTTTTTTTTGTGAGTGTGTACTAGATTGTGCTTGTGCACCTTTGAAGTTTTTTTAGCTTCATGCATTCAATGTTTTTTTTATATGGGTTCCCTCATATTTGCCGAATTTTCATTTTATTAGCACTGTTTTGCCAGCCATGAATGATCAATAAACACCTGATCGACTTAAAAGACAAAAAAATGCACAAACAACCATGAAAATCATCACACAAGCAGTGTGCAGGTAATAAGAGTCAGTGAGCCCTGAAATAATCCAATGTGTGCTTTAAATCAAGCCAACACGTTCAGTTCAGTACAATTCAGTACAAGGATGCTTTCTTTATTCAGACAAACAAGAAGGTATAAGCGCTTTTGTCCCAAAAATTAAGGCAGGAACTTCATCAGATACAAGGAAATTAAGGAAGTAAATTTCAGAAAAGAAACATATTCCAATAGTTTTCTGCATTTAGACAGTTGCCACCCATTCATTCAGAAACATGCAGTTATTAATGGGCAGTTTGTGCGTGCATGGTGACAACTTGGATAGGTTTTACCAGAGAATGCCTTAACTTGAAGGAAATGTTCTTGACAAGAGGTTACCCCCCAATTTAATTGACAACATCATAAAGGAGGTTAGTGAGAAAAGGCAATGTGTGTATTTTGCACCAATATTGGGCACCCCTAATACTGACCATCCCGATATGACTGGGTTGAATATAACTGAAATAGTCACAGACACTGTTGGGAATGACCAAACAATTGTCCATAACCAGGAAATATATAGGGGGCACCATTTCTCTGGGTCTGAAGTAACTAATTACCACACGAGTTTTTCAACTGTCTTCTCAAATGACGCATACACTATTAAAGATATTCTGTGTAAGAACTGGAATTTGTTGAATAGTGACAGAGAATTTTTTAAAATCTTAGGAGAAAAGCCTGTGTGTGTTTTCAAGAAGAGCCCTAACTTGAAGAACATTTTCGAACGCAATAATGATGGAATCTATAGGAAGGGTCAGATGATTAAGTGTGGGGCATGTACATTTTGCCCTTTCATTTTGGAAGTCAGTGAATGTGAAATTAATACAACGAAAATAAAAATACCTGAGAGGTGTAGTTGTTTAACTGAAAGAGTGGTCTATTGTGCTATATGTTCCTTTTGCCCATGTTTTTATGTGGGGAAGACGGAACGTAGGCTTAAAACTAGGATCAGCGCACACCTTAGGAATATAAGGGATGCTAGTGAAGTGAATGCACTTGTTAGACACATTAGTGAGTACAACAATCACCAGTTCAAATTTGTTGTACTTGAAGTCCAAAAAAGACATAATAGGGGGGCAGCCTGGCCATATTTATTCGAAAAAGCTGAGTTGCTATGGCAATTACAGCTTGATGCCCCCCACTGGCCAGGCTTAAATGACAGCCTTTCCATAAGCAGTCTGCTTAAATTGAGGGCTCTTGAGAGGTGAAACATTCCCTTTAGATATGGATATGGTACAAAAATGTTTTTTTATAAATGGCCTTCATACCTGTTGTATGTATATGTACATGAAATTTATTCTTTAGTTCCTAATGGATTTTTAACTGTATGCATAATTTATTTATATGTTTTTATATACATACATATATTTAAAAAAAAAATCTTAAAAGCATTTTTATATATACACATATTTACATATTTATTTTTGTGTTTATAATATATAGTTTAGGGTGTTGACATTTGCGCTATCAGTTTTTATATGTATTTTTATATTTTGATATTTATACTGTTTTGTGCTGACACATTTATGTGTAGTGTTTCAGACTTCTGTTTCAGAAGACTGTTTCAGACTTGAGAGTGGTTTTCATTAATCCAGGAAGTGATGTCATGTAAGATTTCCTATTTAAAGCAGTTTACTTCCTTAAGTTCCTTGTATCTGATGAAGTTGCTGCTTTAATTTTTGGGTCGAAAGTGCTTATACCTTCTTGTTTGTCTGAATAAAGACAGCATCCTTGTACTGAATTGTACTGAACTGGACATGTTAGCTTGATTTAAAGCACACATTGGATTATTTCAGGGCTCACTGGCTCTTATTGCCTGCATACTGCTTGTGTGACAATTTTCTTGGTGGTTTGTGTTTTTTTTCATCTTTTACTAGTATTTTGGATTGTCACAGCAGATGGAGGCAGAGCAACAAAACCCTTGATTGGATTCCAATCATGAAAATGAATCTACACAAATTCAAAGCAGTTTGGGTGAGCTTACTGTTCCCATCCAACAGTTCAATCAATCGATGGAATGCCTGGAGCAATTTTCACTTTTGCAGATGTCACTTCACCCTTTTCCAAGCACATCTACACAATGTGCGTCTTCTGAGGGCATCGTAAACCTGAATATTAACAACAACAGCATTTTGGCAGCACATCTGAGTTCTGGACCTTCATTAAACATCACAGGGGCCATTGTGAATGCAAATGGAACTGCAACAAGCACTATCTCTAATAATGTAAGTATTAACAACAAACACAATCTGTCTGAATGGCTTAAAAGTAATTCATGTTTTATCAGAGTACAGTGACTAAGTCTTTTAATGACCGGCTTTCTGATTTAGATCGTATTTTACTGAAAATTAAAAAAATCCTGATGGACAATGCATACTTTAGTGAGTGCATTAAGTTAAAAATAGTTCCCAAAGGCCTGCGTGTCTGGCGTTTCCTGACTGGACTAGTTGCTAATTCTGGTTTCCACAATGAACTTTTGGCCTTTTTTGATAAATGGGGTCTAGAATACATGGAAATGGCGGTAAAACATAATGAAATGAGTATTGTTGAACTGAGTCAGGAAGTAAAGACTTTGGATGAACTTATTACTAATGACCTTGGGTTCAGTACTAGCAGGTTTGACTGCAACAGGATTTTCAGTTCTATTGATGAACAAATGACTGTTACCAAAACAGAAAAATTAAAAAGCTCATTAGGGATGAGAGGGACTATGCCAACCATGTGGCTTATCCTCCCCCATCCTCCTCACAAGAATAGCATCTAAAGAAACCCCCACATCAAACTAATGAAGTTGCAACTAACGTGGACATTGAAATTGAGTCGATGGATGATCATTATTTAGGGGAAGAAAACTTTCCCCAAATGAGATGGTCAGAACGCCTCATGAATCAACGGAAAGGGGGGTACGAACTTTCAGAACAACCACTTTCAAGCCCCTGCACAGAGAGGCAATGGCCGAGTGAACAGGGGAAACAATTATTGTCCATGGAGGGGGAGGAGACAATAGAGACTGATATTTCATCACAGTCTACACCTGACATTGTTCGAGGGGAAAGTTCCCCAACTTTACATATTGACCTCAACAGTACTGGAGACTTTAAAGTTTATAATTATACTGACATTTCCTTGAATATAACTACTTGTGACCTCTTGGCAAAAGTTTTATGTTTGTTCCTAGTAAATACTTAAAGACTGTGAATACACTGGTTGATTTAAAACTTTATGTGAGGAAATTGCATTTACAGGTTTTGTTTCAAGGGGTAGAACAGGTACGTCAACCACTCAACGTATCCAGTTCTACAATCCCCCCACCCATCCTATTTTAGCATTCTTTGAGAGAGTTTGTGAACTCGATATTAGAAATCTGGTAACAGGTTTAGAAACAATAGTTTTAGTAGTAATTTAACTAAAGAAGAGAGAGAGGTGAGCTTAATTGTTTGAAACAACTATATGGCATCAGAATAATGAAACCAGATAAAGGGGGTGGGGTTGTCATTATGAGAACTGATGACTATATCAACAAAATGAAATGTATCTTGGAGACAGATACTTACTGTGAAAGTTCCTTAAATGAGTTAAATGGCACATATAATAGAATAAGGGGGTACATCCAGAACTTATTTATTGATGGTCTCATGTCAATCCACCAACTACACTATCTGACAATGGAATTTCCAATTACACCCACAATTTTTGGTTTGCCGAAACTCCATAAAAACATTCATCAACCACCCATGCATCCCACTGTTGATGCCTGGGGATCATTCACGCAACCCTTAGCTAAATTTCTGGATACTGAACTGAAGAAGTTACTTTTGGATGAACCCCACCTATGTATTGACTCCTGGGACTTCTTAAGGAAAATCAGTAACACTTGTTTTAGGTCTGACTTTCTATTTATTACAATTGATGTAGTAGATTTATATTCAGTCATCCCACATTCCATCAGGGAGGAATGGTTTTGTGATTATTTGTTTTCTAAGGGAATACCCCAGGACAAAATCAATATGTATGAACAGATTTTGGATATGGTGCTGAGAAGCAACTTTATCTTGTTTGACAATCAGTATTATTTACAAACACAAGGGGTTGCTATGGGTTCAGCATGTGGGGGGGGGGTACATCAATATTGTCATGTTGGAATGGGAAAAACATACTTTGAAACAATCAACTTATTTCCGATTCTGTAATACTTACATGAGGTATTTATTTTATGGGAAGGCCCTAGAGACCAAATTGTTGAATTCATTAACTATATTAACAACTCAACCTCTTTTTTGAGGTTCACATATAGTGTTAATGCACGTGAAATTTCCTATCTTGATGTTCTGTTAAAGAAGGATCTGGAACAACAGAGATTTGTTTATTTTTATTTATTTTATTTTATTTTACATTTGTTGACTGGGCTAGTCTAACTGGATATATGTCTATTTTCAGTAGAGGCCCAGGGAGATAAGCTCCAAGACACAATCAAATACAAATATAAGTACAAACAACAAAAAGCAAATATTATAATAAAAATAGCAAATATCATAATAAAAATCATCAACAATGGTAACATGTGCAGAACAGCATAGAGGTAAGCACAGGATGTACAATGAGGGAAGAGTCATAAACAGTGCAAATTGAAGGTACAGAAACATTATACAGGTAAAGTCAATAGTAGAAAAAGGAAGTTAGTTGTGTAGTGATGTTACTAAGGATTTACTTAAAAATAGGTATATACAGAGGATAGAAATAATGTAAAAAGGGAGAGATGAGAAAAATATAATAAGAAGGAAGATATAACAGTAGATAGTAAGCACTGGATTGGCAAAGTCAAGTGTGAAGAGACAGATGACTAGTCTGGTTTAGTACAGGGGCATAGCCAGCATGATTTGAGGTAAAGTTTAAGTCTGTTTTTGAAGAGTGATAAAGAGGTGAGTGAGGCATTAGGGAGAATATTCCAGGATTTACCTATAGTATTAGAGAAGAGAGAATCCCCAGCCCTGTTATTAGGTTTAGAGGTGTGTACAAGAAATTTGTGTGATGAGCGTAAGGACTTCAGATTTTTATAGCGGGTGATGAGGCTAGATAAAATTGGAGTATTAGAAAGTTTATAAAGAATGTTGTGGGCAATGGTTAGTTGGTGAAATTTAATCAGGTGTTGTAGTTCTAACCATCCTAGCTGATTTAAATTTATACAATTTTGGGTTCTAAATGGGTTGCCTGTTGCAAAACTTGAAATGTTATTATAGGACATTTCCAATTTGCTGAGGTTATTCTTGGATAGATTAGTAAAAATAGGTGAGGCATAAAGGAGTGTAGAGATCAAATGAGTGCGAGCTATAGTAGTTTTGGCAGTAGGAGAAAGGAAGGGTTTAATCCTATAGAGAGTGCCAATTTTTTTGTTGACAGTCTTTATAGCATTGTTGATATGGATGTCGATGTTCAGATTATTGTCGATGGTGACACCTAGTAGTTTGGTGGTAGAGTCTGGAGATATTATAGTACCATTGGTGGATCTCACAGAGAAATGAAGAGGAGAGGACTTTTGAGTAGGAGTGAAGAGGAGGGGTTTGGCCTTCTTTGGGTTCAAAAGAAGGCAACGCTGAGTGAACCATTGTTCAACTATGTTAAATACCTTCTAGGTGAGAGAGTGAAGGTCATGGGAGGATGTAGCTGAGCATAATAGTGTGGTGTCATCAGCATATTGTATGCAAGTGGCTTGGGGGATAGCTAGATGAAGGTCATTAATAAATATGGAGAAGAGGAGGGGTCCCAGTATGGACCCCTGAGGGACAGCTAAGGAAATGGGTAGATGAGTGGATAGAGTGTTATGCCATAGTACTGCTTGCTGTCATTTGTCAAGGTAGGATTGGAACCATTTTATGGAAAGTGGGTCTAATGACAGAGATTTTAGTATGTTTATGAGAATCTGGTGGTTTACCATGTCAAATGCTTTAGACAGGTCGATAAATAGAGCAGAAGAAAGATTATTCAGGTTTCGGTGCCTGTTAATGTAATCAGTAAAGGAAAGGAAGGCAGTGGTAGTGCTGTGTGAGGGTCTGAAACCATGTTGACAGTTGGAAAGTAAATTGTTTTCAATTAAGTGGTGAAGTAATTGCCTATGGATGCATTTCTCCATAATTTTAGCTAAAGGAGAAAGTAGGGCAATGGGGCGATAGTTTGATAGCTCAGTGGAGTGTCCACCTTTATGCAGGGGGATAATATGGGAGACTTTCCATAAGGTAGGGATGTGACCTTCGCTAATAGTTCTTTTGATCAGTATGGAAATAGGGTAGGCAATAGCCTTGGATGATAACTGTAGAAATTCAGAGGGCAGTAGGTCTGCAGAAGGAGAGCATGGTTTCAGTTTATTCAAAAGGGTTTGAATAAATGTGGTTGGTATAGGTTTGAAATTAAAAGGAGGGGGTGGGGTTGAGGTGTATGAAGGTAGTGTGAAGGTATTAGGTGATAGTTGACTAGCTAGTGTTTGGATAGCATCTGTAAAGAAGGTATTGAAAGTATTAGCTGTATGGATGGAATTTTTCTGGTCTGTATTTTGAGGGTTTGGTGTAGTGGATTGACCTGGGTGGAGTAACTGCTTAATGCTAGCCCAGAATTTCTGTGGGTTGTTGTGATTAGGTTGTTGAAATTGTAAGTAGTAGTTTTGTTTATCAGAAAGTATGGCCTTCTTAGTGTCATTTCTTAGCTGTCTAAAGGTTTGTTGGTCTACAGGGTTTTTAGTCATTCTCCATTTGGCCCAATATTTATTTCTGAGATGAATTTTGTGTTTGGTTTCATTGGAAAGCCATGGGACAGAATTGGCCTTAATTCTAATAGATCTGGTTGGAGTGTGGTGATTAAGAATGGCAAGGAAGGTAGAATTAAAGAAATTAATGGCTTCCTCATTTGTGGCTGAAATTTTCAGAAAAGAAACCTATTCCAATAGTTTTCTGCATTTCGACAGCTGCCACCCATTCAGTCAGAAACATGCACTTATTAAGGGGCAGTTTATGCGTGCAGCATGCATGGTGACAACTTGGATAGGTTTTACCAGAGAATGTCTTAACTTGAAGGAAATGTTCTTGAGAAGAGGTTAACCCCCCCCCCCCAATTTAATTGACAACATCGTAAAAGAGGTTAGTGAGAAAAGGCAATGTGAGGATTTTGCACCAATTTTGGGCACCCCTAATACTGACCATCCCGATTTGACTGGATTGGATATAACTGAAAAGTCACGGACACTGCTGTGAATGACCAAACAATTGTCCATAACTAGGAAATATATAGGGGGTACCATTCCTCTGGGTCTGAAGTAACTAATTACCACACAAGTTTTTCAACTGTCTTCTCAAATGACGCATACACCATAAAAGATATTCTGTGTAAGAATTGGAATTTGTTGAGTAGTGACAGATAATTTTTTTAAATCTTAGGAGAAAAACCTGAGTGTGTTTTCAAGAAGGGCCCTAACTTGAAGAACATTTTCAAACAAAATAATGATGGAATCTATAGGAAGGGTCAGATGATTAAGTGTTGGGCATGTAAATTTTGCCCTTTCATTTTGGAAGTCAGTGAATGTGAAATTAATAGAACAAAACTAAAAATTCCTGAGAGATGTAGTTGTTTAACTGAAAGAGTAGTCTATTGTGCTATATGTTCCTTTTGCCCATGTTTTTATGTGGGGGAAGACATAACGTAGGCTTAAAACTAGGATCAGCATGCACCTTAGGAATATAAGGGATGCTAGTGAAGTGAATGCACTTGCTAGACACATTGGTGAGTACAACAATCACCAGTTCAAATCTGTAGTACTTGAAGTCCAAAAAAGACATAATAGGGTGGCAGCCTCGCCATATTTACTCAAAAAAGCTGAGTTGCTATGGCAATTACGACTTGATGCCAACCACTTGCCAGGCTTTTCCATAAGCAGTCTGCTCAAATTGAGGGCTCTTGATAGGTGAAACAATCCCTTTAGATATGGATATGGTACAAAAATGTTTTTTATAAATGGCCTTCATATTTGTATGTATATGTACATGAAATTTATTCTTTTGTTCCTAATGGATTTTTAACTGTATGCATATTTTATTTATATGTTTTTATATACATATATATATATATATAAATATATATATATATATATATATATATATATATATATATATATATATATATATATATATATATATATATTTTTTTTATAAAGCATCTTAAAAGCATTTATATATATATATATATATATATATATATATATATATATATACATACATACATACACATATTTACATATTTATTCTTGTGTTTATAATATATAGTTTAGAGTGTTGACATCTGCACAATCAGTTTTTATATGTATTTTTATATTTTGATATTTATACTGTTTTGTGCTGACACATTTAAGTGTAGTGTTTCAGACTTCTGTTTCAGAAGACTGTTTCAGACTTGGGAGTGGTTTTCATTAATCCAGGAAGTGATGTCATGTAAGATTTCCTATTTAAAATAGTTTACTTCCTTAATTTCCTTGTATCTGATGAAGTTACTGCTTTAATTTTTGGGACAAAAGCACTTCTACCTGATCGACTTACATGTGTGAGACTGTTGCTGTAATAGGGAGGGGGATTATCCCTTCTCCACTTGTAGAATCTGAGAGTTGGTATGTATAAATTGTAGGAGATGTTGGGGATGCATGGGAGCTCTCCTTCTTGCAAAAACATCATTCACTTTTCATATTCTGGGATAATGTCCTGCAGCATGTGCAGTTTCCTGTCAATCTTTAAAGATTTACAAGTTTCTATCAATTGTATATGAGTTGATGTAATCTTAGATCAACTTACCTATCCATATGTATTGATATATGTGAATATGTATGTGTATATAATCTATATTGGGTCTATATTAGAACACCGAACGTTCAAAATTCAGAGTGTTCTAATATCGACCTAATTTTTTCCTAGGGAAAGAATTTGGTTGTCTGTTTCTGTTGCTTCGGTATTTTCAGTGCTGTGGTGGAAAGTTACGGGTCATGTTCAGGTAAGTGTGCGATTGTGTGGACGTGAGGGTTAGGGCGGATTAGGTGAGTTAAGGTTAGGGCGTGGGTCAGGTAAGTGTGCGATTGTGTGGACGTGAGGGTTAGGGCAGGGTAGGTGAGTTAGGGTTAGGGCGCGGGTGAGGTGACTGTGCGATAGTGACGGAAGTTAGGGTTAGGGTTTGGGTTAAGGTAAGTGGATAGTTAGTGGTGTATGTATAGTTTAGTGTAGGGTTAGGTGTAAGACTTTAGGTGTATGTGTGTGGATTGCTGTTTGTTTGGTGTGCTTGTGTTGTGTGTATGTGTTTTGGAACAGCAAATTATTTCCCTAGGAAAAAATTTGCAGTTCTGAATGTTCGATGTTTTAAATTTTCGATTCATAGGGTTCAATATTAGAACACTCAACATTTTGAATGTTCGGTGTTCTAATATAAACCCATATATATTATATATATTTTATATGTTATACACACACACATATGTATTATGCATATATACATTCATGCACATGTATACTTCTTACTTTTGTTCATGTGCAGAAAGAAAGAACTAAACTTTCATATTTTTTTAGTAAGTCTGATAAAGTTGTTTATCCACCAAATTACATCTTATTTTCTAATATTTCCATTGTTAAGGAAAACACAACAAGATGAGGATTAATACAAAAGTGATGTTACAACTTAAATTGTATGGTAGAAAGGTAGCCTGCTACTACCAGTTTTCCAAATTTACACTTTTTAGTACATTTTGAAACATTATACTTACTAAAACTACTGTACTTAGCATATATAAATGGAGGAAATGTCATTATATTAAAATGATACCAAAAAAGAGTAGATGGCACATAGCTTCCAGTAATGTTTACTTGTCCTACTTGAATTCCAGTCTTCTTCATATCACCAGTTATTCTGCAGTCGGAACAAAAAAAATATTTTACTAAGTGAAACAGAAAAATAAATCCAAGCAAAAAATAGTTGCCTTTGCGCTAATATATATATATATATATATATATATATATATATATATATATATATATATATATATGTGTGTATTGCCTTACTTCACCATCACTCCATTGTATGCTAACTTCAGTAGTGACTCTTGATGAGCCCATAAGAACCATGGCTCTTTTTACTGACTAAATATTAAGAGTTCAGTATGGAGACTGCTTCTGCTAATAATGTGACCAGGCCAACCACCCCATCCCAACCATCTTACAGATACTTGCAGTTCTTGAATTACACATCTGCTTTCATCTTTCACTTGTGTGTTTTATGCTTTATTTGTTTTAATCTAGCCTTACAAGCATGGCCTAGAAGTCAAAGGAATTACTTATGCTCCTCACCTTCCTCAGCATCGCCAGCCCCACTACCAGTCACAGAATAACCATAATGTACCGAGGATTTTTCTTTAAAATAGATAGTCACAGTCTCCTAAAGGCAGCAATTGGAGGTGAGGACTGAACCCAGCTCTAGGCATTTCAGGTTGTGACCCTTCTCACCTCTGTCAGGAGTGGGAGTCAGAAGAATGAGAACATACACTGAATCACTTGCAGCTCTGCCCTTACAAAAATCATGACTTTATCAGAGTAACTCTCCCAACATGAAAATCCTGTCTTAGACAATAACCTGAACACCTAAACTGCCATAAGTGTGAATTAGCCCTTTCACTAGTCCTCTGACATCATCTACTAGTCATATTCTATTTATTTATTTTTGTCAGCACTGTGCCTCTTACTTGTCGTGCATCCAGAGGACTCCCAGTAAGGAATCAGATAAAGAGCTTCCGCACAACAGTTTGATTTGTAATAATGCCACCTTTGTTTTTTTTCCTGTTGTATCTATATTTGAATGCTCTCACTGATAAATGTCTCATTAGCACTGTTACACTCAAAAACATTGAGGTACTGTTAACCCCATCATTTTTAGTGGCCACTGGACTGCCCCTTCCTGTTCTAGCCATGCTCACCTATCCAGCCTGGCTAGTGTATTTTGTTTCTAATACTTTTTCTCCTTTCAGACTTAGGTCATGCTAGCCAGCCCCTGACAACATTTTTCCTGGCTATGATGTGCTTACCATTCCTTAATATTCACACAGTAGGTGGAAGACCTTTGTATGTAGGCGGTTGTTTTCGTGGGCTAGGTGCATTATAGCCAGAACAAATGAGAAAGAGAATGTTGCAGTCTAGTTCAACTAATTGTAGATCAGTTTTGCATATAGACAGTAAAAATGCACGCGTTATGAAATACGATATACCCAAGGAAATGATTTCATATGCATACTGTTACTGCAATGTTTTGTGCTAAACTCAGCTGTGAATCCCCTGTGGTAACTTTTGGGTTTTCTTGTCTCCATTGCTCGAGAATAATGCCTTCTCAGCATTTATGGCTTTCTTTTCTGGTAAACAAATATGAACTTAAAGGGAAAAATATTTTGCTCTCCGATGTTGTGGGCTGAGTTTTTTTTTTCAGTTAGCTTTTATGGCAAGATCTGCCTTTTTGCCACATTAGTGCAACAAAATATATACTTTCCTTATACACTGGCATTTAGAAAAACAATAAAAATGTTGCCTCATGAGGAAACTGTAATTACATGCTATCTGCAGTTGAAAATAATCTAAAACTGTCTGTTAGCTGAATGGTGAAAGCTTAACACCTTGTACTACTGCACTCATTTTGAAGATTTTAGCAGCCATAATTCAAATTAAAAAAGCTACATGTAAAACTTTGTATATTACAATGTGTGTGTGTGTGTGTGTGTGTGTGTGTGTGTGTGTGTGTGTGTGTGTGTGTGTGTGTGTGTGTGTGTGTGTGTGTGGGGCAGCATGCCTCTCAACCCCTTAGTGCAAGAAATCTGGACAAAGGCCTAAACACAGGGACATATTTTAAATATTGCTGTTATAAACATAGAAAGTTGTTAGAGTAACAGATATTCTTTTAACATACATTTTCTGGAGATTCGAAGTCTAAAACTCAAATGTATGTCATTATTTAGTGACTTTAATCATAAGATCATGCCAGTGATTTGCCAGAAAACCACACATTTTATAAGGAACAGACCAAAAATATGAACCAAAAATCTGGATGTTCTGCAAAAATCTGGACAGTTGAGAAGTATGGGGGGGGGGGGGTTAATGAGGCAGGAAGGGAATGAATGTAGACTAGGAAATCACAGGTTCTCATCCCACATTGCCTAGGTGATCATAATGTAACACTCACGTGATCTTTAAATGTATTAATTTTTTGTTTGCTAGGTAATGCACTAGAAAGGAAGCTGCATTTGTTTAAGATGCCCTGAGGCAGTGCAAATGAGACAGATTTATTCTGTTTGTTAACCAAGAAAATCCAGGTCAAAAAGCAAGTACAATTGTTCAAATTTAGAGTAATCAGACATAAAGCTAGTTGTCTGAAAAGCATACTTAAGGAAACAATCTCATATAAGAATAAGTAGAATTGTGGATAAATAAACGAAGACACAAAGTCAGTATATACATATCTATACATTTAGTCAACATCTGACATAGTAAAGCAAAAGTACAATAAACAAAGCAGTATTGTATCAGCATAAACAAAGACAACGCAAAGTACCTGAATAAAGTACAAATGACATAATTGTATGTGTTTCATTAATGGTTTGATGAAAAAGTGCTCCATTATGGCAGGTGCACTATAGGATCATAACTTCCATGGAGGTTCAGAAAGAGCCCCAATGCTCACTATAACATCTGTGGTAAAAAGCACTGTTTACACAATGTGGTTTTAGCATACTCAGAGCCATGTTAGCCAAAATGAGGAAAGACACACATTGTCTCCTAATTTGGATGTCTGTGAATCATTGTTAACTATTAAGAGTGCAGGGCAGCACTTTCATGTGGTAGCTATCAGTGGCGACCAATACACTGTTTTAGCACAGGCATCCCTGCCCTATTCACTCTGCTACATGTAATATACACAGACACACACACAGACACACACACACACACACACACACACACACACACACACACACACACACACACACACACACACACACACACATACACACACCTGTTTCTGTATTGTCCGAACGTTCTCGATGTCTCCATTTTCCTGCCCTGTTAAATCATGGATTATTACAGACAGTTATTAATGCGAGACAGAGTTTCACATCTCACATCCTTCAGTAAACCCAGGGTAGTGCAAAAACTGTTCTATTAGTGGCTTTCTAAGATTGTAGAAGGAATAATTAAAATGTGTGCATGATTTTGTCCCACCTTTAATTTTGGCTTTGTCTTGATTTCTTGAACAATGAGGTTGAGAGGAATACTCAGTGTTCCCTGTTCCTCCCCCTCATGAGTCACAAACTGCTGCAGGCATTGAATAATGCCAGAGATCCTAATTATATGTTAAAAAAACTTGTTGCTTTAATATCATTTAGTGCAGTGGGTTAATGCTGAGATTTCCTTTGGCAATGGTGCAGGGCTTGAATCCTTTTTATCCATCTTTATACTTGACATTTTTTAAGCCTTATTGTTTTTATATAAGACCTTCCTGCTGTCTAGTGGAGGTGCAGAGGACTAACATCCTTTGTAAGAAATGGGAGGGTACATGACTGGAATCTCTTTTAGTGCCTTTAAGGCATGTAGT
This sequence comes from Protopterus annectens, assembly GCF_019279795.1. NCBI lineage: Eukaryota > Metazoa > Chordata > Ceratodontiformes > Protopteridae > Protopterus > Protopterus annectens. Next base: position 505,172,579 of record NC_056750.1, read on the forward strand.
GTGCCTGGTGTCTAATGGTTCCCTGCACCATTATTTTTATTTAAACACCTTTCAGATACATTACATAGAATATCCCTGCTGTTTAGTGACTCCCCAAACAATATCCTCAGAGTTTGCCCTGGTGTCTACTGGTTCCTCCCAATCCCATTTACATTTAAGTGATGTTAAGGTATGAGATGTAAAGAGTTCCTCCATGTCTAGTGGTCCTCCCCAGATTCATGTTATGTGTAACTGTCATTAACGTATGATGATAAAGTTATCCTTAGTGGCTAGTGTTCTTCCTGTCCCATTTCTTCAGAGTTATCTCTTGTGGTTTGTGTTTCTCCCATCCCCCATCTTTAGAGTTATCTCTGGTTGGTGGCTAGTGGTCCCCCTGACCAAATGTTACAGGATTTGTCCATTAGTCGGGGGGGTGGAAGTATTGCAGTCACCCCAACCCCCCTGCCCATCCATGCGTGTATATGTATATATATATATATATATATATATATATATATATATATATATATAATATATAATATGTATATATAGATATGGATTCACTTCAGAAGCTCGAAATATTGAAATCTCGAATTTCAGTATCTCAAGCCCAAGAAGTGGAATCCACAAAACAACGAAAACTAAAAACCACGAAATTCAAAACCTCGAATACCAGACGTTTTGAATTTTGTGGTTTTACTACACACACACACACACACACACACACACACACACACACACACACACACACACACACACACACACACACACACACACACCATCCACCACACAAACACAAATCATTCTATTACTACTACTGCGCCGCCCACACCCACCTACTTAAATATTCTCACTCCGAGGTTGCACTACATACAAACACAAAACACCACCACACAAGCTACTTTCTCTTCGAACACACACATCACAGCAACAAAACACTTTGACACACAGCACAGCCCCTACCCAAACCCCTTAACACACTTACCTGAATACATGACCATAGCGGAACTCTAGAAGTGCTGAATTCAAAACCTCTGGTATTTAAGGTTTTAAATTTCGTGCTTCTAAACTTTCGCTATTATGTGGATTCGGCTTCTTGGGCTCCACACACACACACACACACACACACACACACACACACACACACACACACTCACACACACACACATACACTCCTAACCTACCCCTCCACCACTACCATTCTACTGTGACCTTCCAGAGAGAGAGAAGCACACGCACACACACACGCACATACACTCACACACATTCTTACATTCCTGACAGCTAAACTCCCCAGCAATTGCCTTTACAGCAGTGGATGAACATGGCCTTTTGGCCATATTCATTACCATGAGCGGCTCTGCCAAGTTACACAGTGCCTAACTGCATAATTGGAATTGCCTTTCTGCAGGAGTTCTGTGGCAGGGGGTGCACATGGCTAATTGGCATATGCCTCTCCCCCAGAATGCCTGACAAGGGTATTCCTGTAACTGAACTAAATTACTATTATCTCCATCTTGTTAGTTTTAACAACCTCCACTATTTGTAATTTAAAACAAAGTGCATTGTCAGTATTCTCCATATTTATGTCAATCATCTGTAACTGACTTAATATAAAAAACATGTTCCAGCAATGTATATTGAAAGTTCCTCAGTTTTTTTTTTCCACAAAACAACAATTGCAGTTATTACAAGTGGCCACGTAAATAACACCAATCACGCTGTAGCTTGCCTTTTCTTTGGATTTAAACTCCTTTTTGGAAGGCAACAGTAAATAAATTTGTCGAGCAGTTCATGCTATACTCATGTAATATGTTAAGGTACCAGTCCTAGAATCACAGTAGAAGTTTCCATAGTATTCCCATTAGCTAATATCTGGTGTAAATTATTTACCTGTCCTTCCCTTGCCTCCAACTTCTTCAGACCCCCCCCCCATTACAATCCAAGAAGTCTTAACCACTCTGATTCACTTCTTCATTGTCCTAGAACCAGACTTAATTGCACAAACCATGCCTTCTCCATCCTAGGCCCTAAACTCTGGGAATTCCTTCATACTAATCTCAAAGACCTCACATTGTACCTATCATTTCATGCTCAGCTTAAAGATCATCTCAAATCTGTGTCAGTTTGCAAATGTTTTCCCCGTGAATGTGTCAGCTAATCTCACATTCTCCCCTTCACCTTTCAGGCACTTTTATCTTCCTCACATAATTACCTTACACTAATGTGTGACATCGCTTCTATAATGTATATAGTATATAGTGTACTTCTGTGTGCCCTTAATCTAATTTTATATCTTTGACACTTTGGGCTCTATTCCTTAATCTAACCATCCCTTCCTATTGTTCCCTGAATTGTGTACTTTATTATTATTATTAATGCTATTAATTCATTATCTTCATAATAATACTTCTTGTTAACTTGTTTGTCTACTGTCATTTATATTTGTCCGAGCTGAGACTGAAATATGTCCATTTAGAACAGTGCTCTAACCTGCTTATCAAATTGAATGAATAAGGGTTAATCCCTATCTGGGAGAGTTGCTCAACAATGCCAGAGTGGGGAATTTTGTCAAAACTGGTGGCTTTGGTGACATTCTCAAAGAAGTCTAGTTTACTAATAGATTATCTGCAGTGGTACCACCCTCTGCACAAACTGGCAGCTCTTTGAGCAGCTGTGTACAGTGGGAGACTATGGAGAGCATCTCCTGTAGAGGTTTGCTTATATCCAAGTATGGGGACCCACATTTGCACATCCTGCAAACATGAGGCTTTTATACCAGCAGGAAGAAAGACTTTTCCAAAGTTAAACCCTCAGGCGAATCAGATAAAAACACAATAAGCTATCGACCAGTAGCTCCCACCTTGGTTATTGGTTGAATTTAGCTCTGCTTTCACCAGAGTGTAAAAGAATCCACACAATGTAAAACAAACTGGCTTTGAGCTCAAGTGCAGTAACAAATGCTTTACAACAGAAGTAAGAATCCCTGTAATATCAGGAAACCTTGGAAATAAGTTCACTAACCCTGAGAAATGTTCACAACATACAAAAACTTTGCACAACTTAGAAATATTTTGGCAGACTCAATCAGGACAGCTTTTTCAGTATCAGAGGAGGTTTGGAAATATCAGAATATTGTCAATTGTTAATGTCAGAATATTGTTGTTGTAATAAGATGACTCACCCACATTGGTTCTAACTTCAGGAGATGTCAGTGTTTTCCATTTGTTAGTGATCTGTTATTTTTATAAGATGCCCAGAATGTGTATGTTAAACTGTAGTGCATTGTATTATTTATTACTCCTACATTATTTGTAACATTCTGCACTTCTAAACAGGTTGTACAGAGGGAGTCTGCATGCTAAAATTTCATCAATATGAACCTTAAAAGTTAAACCTCAAACATGACTTTTCTAAACTGCTTTCTGCAGGAGATGTAAGCCCTTTTACACTCTCCAGTGTGGGGCTTTTACACTCCATCACCCCAAATGTATATATTTGACCTCCAGAGTCACACACACTCAGTGTAAATGATACCATGGTTTTGAAAAGCCACTTTCAAGGTTCATCCTGGTAATGTTTTGTACTATCAGACCATGCAGGATAACATTCTAAATAGCAAAAGTTTAAATACATCTTTCTGGTGGTAGATATTACAAAATTTCACATTATTAACCAAAGTAAGTACATAGATAACCATATCTAATAAACCTGTCAACTCCTTAACCTAGGGGCACTGAATTCTTGCTTTCATTTCATATCTGATATTAGATCAGTACTTGTATTAAGGCAATCCAGAAGTGCATTCAAAAAATATTGTTTTGCCATAATAAAAATGTTATAAAAAATGTGTAAAAAAACAGTAAGACAATGTAACACAAATGCCAGGGCAGAAATGTATACAACAGTCTTGCAAGTGTGACAATTACAAATTGACATATTCGGATGTCATAGCTGTTCCCAAAGTTGTGCCCATTATTTTCTTACACACACACACACACACACACACACACACACACACACACACACACACACACACACACACATATTATTGTCGTCTACTGTACGTTCCAGCAAAGGTTAGATTGCCCTGTCAGTATTATTGCAAGTATATTTCTTAGTAATACCTTTAACTACTTTTATTTCCTTCCTATTTGGCATGATAGAATACAGGGGGCTTGATGTTCAAGGCAACCATAAGGCAGTTATTTAATTCTCCATTCAGCTTTCATATGAACAAGTAGTCAGTAAACAAAATGACTGGACTCCCTAATGTAACTTCTGGTTTTCTGTTCTATTTTTTTTTTATGATAACATTTTAAATATTCTTGAGGATAGTCCTGGTCACGGTGCTCTGTTTGTTATCTATCAACATGACTTTATGAAAAAGCATTCTATTTCCACCTGCCTAAGCAGTTTTTATGATCCTGTTAGCAGGGCTGTGGATAATGGACTGGATGTTATTTTGGTATATTTATATCTCTCCAAAGCATTCAGTAGTATGGCACATTGTTATTATATAAAGCATGATGGAATTTGGTATTAATACATTTATATTAAACCAAATTAACTCATTAACCCATGGCTTTGTAGAATACAATTTTAGTGTAAAAATGGGCAGCCTTTATTTGCTCTCGACAAATGTTCACTTAGGGGTAGGAATGTATTTAATGTCAGTTTTAGTAAATGCAATTTCAAGACTTTTGGGACTCTGAAAATTGATTTATTTGGAGAACTTCCTTATTTAAAGATCGTTATGTCTATATCAACCCTAAACTGAACTTCAAAGCCAGTGCTTTAGTGGTCAGATCTAAAACCCTAAAAGTATGTGATCAAAATTCCAATAGTTTTCAATCTAGATCCTCTGCTTTACTTACAAAGTTATTTGCAACTTATATTATGCTAATTATTGATTCAAATATTATGTTTTGCTCCTTTTCTAAGGGTGATTTAATTCTCCTCAAGGAAGTACAAAGAAAATTTACTAGATGCCTATGTGATGTTCAAGATTTAGCTATTCAGACAGACTTCAACATTTGAGCTTATTTACATTCACTACCACTTTATTAGACATAAATTATGCTTAGGGTTCAAAGCTGTACACAATGGGGAGTTGAGAATCTTGCTGGCTTTAGAGTTATCTCATTCTCAGAAAATGCCATGAGATAGTAATCTTTGTTACCGTCTTGGTTCTTGTAGAACTATAAGTATTTTTCAAATTTGCTTCTTACAACATTGCTTGTTTATGGAATAAATACTCAGTTCATGTACATAACTCCAACTCTATGATCATTTTTCAGATGTCACTATAGTCTTCATATTTACAGAGTACACCAATGGTCACCTGGAATTTATATTCTAACGTAGCCTCTGGTCTGAACTGAATGTACTCATTGCTTAGTTAATCAGCCATGAATAGCACAATAATCATCACAGGAGGTAGCATAATAATTTATGTGTCTTGGGTAAGATATATATATATATATATATATATATATATATATATATATATATATATATATATATACACACACACACACACACACACACACACACACACACACACACACACACACACACACACACACACACACATACACACACTGGAGCAATAAGATGCTTCTCATATGTATAAACTGCTTTTATTTCATTTGTTGTAGAATAAACATGCTGTTTCACCTAACTTCCACTCTTGTTTATTTCATTTGTTGTAGAATAAACATGCTGTTTCACCTAACTTCCACTCTTGTTACTGGCTAACAACAGTAGTTTTAGAAAACAATTATTGCATGATATAATGAATCTCTCCTAGTGCACACTATCTCTCCTCCTTTATCATTTATATAATTTCTAGAACTCCACTGGACATTAATTGTTCAGCAAAATTCAGATTATAAAATGGATGTTGTTTTTTACCCAAAGAAACCGAAACTGCTAATACCTAAAAGTTTGTATTTTATCATGGTTATTAAACACAAGCACACTGAACCCAGCCACTGAAGTCATTAAGGAAATGCGATGACCACATATGGAACACAGTATACACAGAGAATAATCATGAGCAAAGCAAAATGTATGCCATGCCTAAATACAGGCAGCTGACATCAGCCACATGCAAGAGCTTGGACAACACTATAACACAGGTAGTGAACTTGGTTACTGCAGTGGACAGCCTCTTTACTAGTGACATTGGAATGCCCCAACTTAATGTGTAAATAAATGAGTAGTTAGGTAGCCATGCTGCATAATATGTGTACATTATCCCCGTACAAAACATTAGTACTGTACCTGCCCAGTGCATACCAAGTTTTATGGGCACAATTGCCATACAACTGAAACTGGCACACAGCATAAAGTAGTGTAATAGTGCATACCTCATGTAAGATGAGTGATGAGGACACAGACAGGATGTGCAATGGAAATGGCAAACAACTTATGGTGGTATAAGCAGGGTGCATATTGCCTGCCTTTCATTCTGAAATAAAGCTGGGCATGATTAGCACCCACATGGCTAGCATGCAGTAGCACCATGATGGAAACAAGCAAATGTTATAAAACATGGCAGCATAATTACCCATTTACAATGATACCAGACAGCACAGACAAAGGGGATCCACCAGTGATGCTATCAAGATGAGTTGAGGACTACTGGTAGAAATGGCCAGGGAGGAGAGGGTAGTTTCCACCCTTCTGAGCTGGGAATTGCTGGTTGAAAACTTATTGTACCCATTATTCTAAATGTATTTTTGAGCTCAATTAACTGGAGCTGCTCTGTGTTTGATGTCCTTTGCAAGAGGTCCAGAATGTTTCTGCTTGAATTCAAGCCATCTAAGGCAAAGAACAAGAAATTAAGCTTATTTTGAATTTCATCTGCACTTTTCATCTGTATTTTACTGTTTTACTGCATTAATTTGTGCCTTTTTGACTGTTTTTACTGTGTGTACCTGCTTATTACCTGCACTTGTTTTACACTGAAGTATTGCTTAGTTAGCATAGACTAGATCCAGACTTGCTGAATCTAGCCTGTTTTTCATACACTTGAACTCAAATCCAGTCATCTTGCATTAAGAAGGGCTCACCTGCACCCCTGTGGCAGAAAAGTGTGGCTATAGCCTTGTCTGAGCTGGAGATTGCGGGAGGAAGGATCATTGTGTGATTTCCAATTGACAGACTAGTTTAAAACTGTTTAATTATGACTGGATATAAGCCTCATTTTGCTTGGTTTTTGGCTCAATTAACCAGAGCTGCTATGCATTTGACATCCTTTGGCAGAGGTCCAGAGTGTTTCTGCTTGAATCCAAGCCATCCAAAGCTAAGAACAAGAAATTAAGCTTATTTTGAGTTTGATCTGCAATTTTCACCTGTATTTTAGAGTTTGGAGCTTTTCTCCCCAGTCCTCCACTGAAAAGGACCTGTGTCCAGTTGGACTTTCCAGGTAAACAAATGTAAAATAAATAAAATAATAAATAAATAAATCAATACATGTTACTGTTTTACTGCATTAATTTGTGCCATTTTGACTGTTTTTACTGTTTGTGCTTGCTTATTACCTGCACTTGTTTTGCACTGAAATATTGCTTAGTTAGCATAAACTATATCCAGACTTGCTGAATCTAGCCTGTTTTTCATACACTTGACCTCATATCAAGCCATATTACATTAAAGAAGGGCTCCTCTGCACCTTTGTGGCAGAAGAGTGTATATATAGTCTTGTCTGAGCTAGCGACTGCTGAAGGAAGGATCATTGTGTGATTTCCTATTACCAGACCAGTTTAAAACTGTTTAATTTTGACTGTGTATAAGACTCATGCTTGCGCATAGCTGCACACCACACAATGGGGGGTAGTGGTGGCTTCTATAGATGCAAATGCAGCTGTGCACTTCTGCACTGCAGGCAACTTAGCTTGGCACTGAGCAGCATCGCCCCACTTTCCATCCCTGATCTTCTATAAGATAAGTCTCCTTGTTAATCCCAGAGCAATAGCTGATCTAATTTGCCCTCTCGGAAATTTAGTACCTAAGAATTACCTGCTACTATGGACAGTCAGTTTCCCAACATTTCTCTAGCTAGCCTGATTGACATAGGCATCCTGAGGCAATGTAGCAATTGTCTCATATATACTGACAACCATGTGCTCCTAAAGCAAACAAATACAGTATGTGAGAGATGTAACTACACCATTAAACTAAAAATAGTCTTATCATGTAAAACTAAACAAGACATCAAACAGGTTGTCTACACACACCTCTCCACTCACACAAGATAAAGTCAAGACACATAAACCCACATACGCGGAGGAACTCACTAAGAGCCTACCAAAACAACAGAGACCTCCCAAGCACAAACAACCTACATGTACTGGTACACGAGCAGAATCCACCACTACACATAACAACACACATATCAGTGTCTCAACAATTAAGCCCCTAAGGCAAAACACCTCAAAATCTAATGACTTAGTCAAAGGTGACTCAATAGTGGGACACACAGATGTCCCCCTTACCAGGGTGGACAAGGCGAACATCACGGTCAGCTGCCTGTCTGGTGCCAGGATCTGTCAAATCACGCACACACTCATGTCACTCAGCAACAATTACTGTTATGACTCTGTCATAGTACATGTTGGAGTGAATGACTTGAGTTGTACCTCTCTGGACTATATGAAGAGAGGCATGATTGAACTCTCAGATTGTGTGTTCCAGGCAGGTCTATGTCCCTAGCCCTAAGCAGCATTCTACCTTCACCTAGGATGATGCTACAGTACAGACAAAAATGGTTGATTTCAATAATTGGCTTAGCTTCTGGTGTTGCTCCAGGGGGATGCAGTATCTGACAGCCGGGAAAGATATGTTCGACAGACCACCCTGCTTTACAAGAGATGGCCTTCACCTGTCTCCTCAAGGCTTTTGGATACTGGCAAGGATACTTGCCTCCACATAGTGAATTTTTTAGGCAATGTCAAAAGAACAAAACTTCCACTGTAAATAAATCCACTGGAAACAAACTCAGCTTCATGCTACTTGATGCTAGAAGCCTAAACAGTAGACTGCACTCCTTGGAAGCACTCCTCCCCTTGGCAGATGCGGATGTCTGTGCATTCACTGAGACTTGGTTCAAGGCCACAGACATCACCCCAGCCGTACAAGGTTACAATGCCTTTCACACATTCAGACCTCAAAACCAGTCTAAAAGAACCAAAGGTGGAGGTGTATCCATTTTCATTAAATCCAAATACACCTCGAGAATGGTAAAACAGTATGTCTCTCTTCAGCTGCTCTAGGTCCAAATAACTATAGGCAAAATAACCTACCACATCATTGCTAGCTACAGGTCCTCCACCAGGAGAAGCACACCCCCTTCCTGGACTTGCTAGAGACACTCAGTGTACAGCCTCGGTTATTGGAGAGTTCAACTATCCTTCCATCGACTGAATGACTTATACAAGCACATACATGATCAGCCTGTGGTTCCTGGATTTTGTTAATTCAAATGCCCTGGAACAGTTGGTCTGCACGTGCACAAGGAGCTCAAATGTCCTAGACCTAGTGGTCACCATCACCACGCTACTTCCTGTGTGCTGCCCTCCCTAGTAAGGTCAGACCATAAATCAGTCTCATTTCAAGTAAAGATCAGACATGACACCCCCATTGGAGCAAAAAACTGAAAAACTTCTCCAAAGCAAACTAATGGAAATGCTGCACATTAATAAATCAAATGGGACAAGAGTCAGTCACTCCAGGGATCTCAACCTACCTGTGACATTAACAAACATGCTGGAGAGGTAGGTATATCTCACAGAAATTGCCACTCCTCTGGAATAAGCTCCCACTTCACATGAAGCAGACCTCCTCAATGACCCTATTTAAGCACAATCTTGACAACTGGATGGGTGACCGTAAATTCAACCCAGCATGGCACCTATGTCCCTCATGGGCAGGGGTAGTCAGTGCTGATCATAGAATCGCTCTGCTAACAATGAACCTCTAACTATGGTCAGTTAGGGTATATGGGTTTTACATGGCTAGGCTTGTAAAGGCCATAGGGCCATTAGCCTAGTGACCTCCTATGAACCTATGATATTTGGCACACACATCCACTGTGTGGATGGCATGGTTACATTCTAAACTGTGTGTATAATCTGCAATTAGTGCTCGTGCCTGTTTATGTACAGATCTTAAATGCTGTGTTCCCATGAAGACAGCAATATGGATGCATGATGTGACCACAATTAATCCTAGTAGTCTAGCCGCAACATAACAGACACTGACTGGATGCTAGATTCAAAGGCATCTAGTATTGTTTTGGAGCATGCTTCATCAGGAATGCAAGGAATGATGTAGCATCCTGCTGGCTGACACTGGGAGATGCCTCTAGTATCTGCAGCTGGCCACCGAAAAGTAGCAGTTGCTTGGATGCTTACTGCTGTACTCACTGTTATCTGTAATGATTTTCATGCCCTATACAAGTTACAAAGGTGATGTACAATACTTCATCCAGAAGTTGTTGATTTGTTCCTCCTTTATTAGGCCTATATATATAGGAGTTGCACCTGCAGCTGGCAGTGGTGAGTTCTATGGTGCACTGGCACTACTGCATGTATCTAATGTACTACTGCTGAAGCAACCCTATTAGTTATCACTAAATGTAGACATTGGTTTGATCTATTTGCATCCTTCAATGCAGTGCATCAAAGTTTTTTTCAGAGGATGGTGTCACAGTTTTGCACATATGATGTATCTACTTTGAAATGTATTACTGGTTATATACATGCACGCTGGTTATATACATGTGCAGACAGTGCTTAGTTCTGATCTACTTATAATGCGCTTGCACTGTTGTGCACCTTCAGCTCTGTTTTCATTTTGTCCATGGCAGTTTTGCTTGATTTGATGCTTCTACTGTGCAAAAACAATCAGCAATAGAAGTGTTATGTATTTTAATTGTTATTCTTCATTTTTTTATCTTTGTTTGTGGTTAATTGTTATTGTTATTGTTATTTTGGGTTTGTCATATTTGAAGCAGACAGAAGTGTTCCTGTTGCTTTATTTAATTGCTGCTGATATTTTAGTCGTGTCTTTGTAAATGTATTTAGATGACAGTTCACGTATATGTAGATGTAAAAGTGTACCTATTAGGTTCAACAGTGTGTTTACCAGTATGTGAATGATGTTGAACATCATATGGTTATTTTCTCATTTTTGTCCCTATAGTGTCTACCTTCAGTATACTTTCACATTTGTATCTGTTAATTCAAATGAACTGCCACCTAAATACTCTGGCAAACACATTATAAAAAAGAAAGTTAACTATACATTTGTAGTATTGTCACCTTTATTTCATTAGTTTGTCATTTTTATTAAATATAGTATCAAAATGTGATGTGTGTGCTCAGTAATTAATTTTTGTTGCATTCTCTTTCAACAAATGTTCTGTGGCTGCTTAGTTCATAAATATGAGCTGCATTTAATAGAAGTTAGGTGCATAAAGCTAGATAGAGTGGTAAGGGTAAGGTGTTGGGTATTGAGTAGTTAAGAAGGGCATTCCATATAGTTAAGCCCTATCTGACAGTGGTCAGGCAATTTAATGCCTGAGAAATAAAGTCTTGACTGTGTGTGGGAGTGGCAATGGTATCAGAGAGAGAAAGGGTCCACGGTCCAGCCCAAATACTAGATAACAAACATTAAACAAATAATCAGTAGTATATACAGCACACATTCAGCAGTTCAACTTGTCCTACATTGTTGAGCAAGTTTAAATGTTACTTTAAGTGAAAAATAATTAACTAGCCTTTTAGAATATAGTTGTGTGTGATATTTTCGGGTGAATAATGCCTGACCCAGTTTCTGTACAGAACAGAAGAGAAACATGCCATTCTGTTTTGTATTAAAAACATTACAAAGAATTTCAGTGAGCTTCAAAAAAAGTGCCCTTGGATACTTGGCAAGGCATTCAGCAGGTTACAATGCCTTGGGTTTAATGTATTACAGAAAAAAAACACAGTCTAGTAATCTGAGTGATATGAAGACTTGTACACATTAACAGCAAGCATCTACTCTGAAGTTAAAAAAATAACATGCTGTGTATCTGCTAATCAACATTTGAATGGTACATAATAGTTTAATATCAGTCAAGCACAGGCTCCTAAAACAGAACATGCGAGAGAAAAGTTAAACGTATTTGGGTCCTACCCACTGCCAAAGTTTGAGAGGAGCTCCAAAAAAAAAAAGACAAGAGTGCCTAAACCTCAGAGCTTTCTTGCTACCAAAGAGCATTCCTTCAGCAGGCTTCTTGGATCTCAGTTGGCTAGCAATCCTTCAAGACTGGGCAGATAAATCCCTTGTTGTGGAAAACTTGTGTTTTTGTCTGTCGGTTGAAATAGTTTAGCTGGGAAACTTGTTTATCCTATTTATCCCGTAGTTCCTTTCCAACATATGGGGCCTTGGAACAACTTGTCGGATCCAATTTGACAACATCAGTGTTACAGCCTCAAATTATTTCTCCCGTAATGCATCTATCCCCTAAGCTACTTCAGATTTCATTTGCAGCCATTGTGAATGTACACAGATCTGGGAAGCTAAGTGCTCCACCTCATTATTTCAAATTTTTTCTAACAAATTTTTGTCTTTCTAAAGTTGGAAGTTTTTAAAATCTGTCTGTGTGATAGTGTAGCAATTAAGGCTGTATTTCATTATTGTTCTAGCTTCAGTTAATATGGGATTTTCCTGCCATTGTACTTACGGTGCTTACCATTGTTAAAATGTTTTTTATTTATCTCCTGTCCGCTAATGATTGTCAGTAAATTTTTACGTACTGGCTTGCCGGGCCTAATGCACAACCTTCAACGAAGGAACGCCCATTGATGCATGTCGCTACACAGAAGACGCTCTGAGAATCGAACGGGCAATATCTAACTGTGAGGCGACAACGCTGTATATATATATATATATATATATATATATATTATGTTTATATATATATATATATATATATATATATATATATATATATATATATTTATATATATATATATATATATATATATATATATTTATATATATATATATATATATATATATATATATATATATATATAGATACTTGCTATGTCATTGTGGTTAAGGTATTTACCTTACAGACACAAGGTGCAGGGTTTGATTCTCACATGGGGTAATTGGCTAGGCTTAAAATGGCACACAAGGGCAGTTAGCCTAGTACTAATCTACGAATCTATATATATGTGCGTGTGTGTGTGTGTGTGTCTGTGTGTGTGTGTGTGTGTGTGTGTGTGTGTGTGTGTGTGTGTGTGTGTGTGTGTGTGTGTGTGTGTGTGTATGTAGCACAATCCTCACTGTCACGAATGTTACCCATGCCATTAATATTGTCAAACACCTATGTATATACTGTATGCATCACCAGAACAGGTAGCACACATGCATCTCTTGTAACAACTTGATGGGGGATCTGCACTATCAAACAGTAATGTTTATGCCGCAGAAAGAATACCTGGGTATGGCCAATATGATGTGTGACAGCTCACTGTGACAAAAGTGGTACACTTCAGTTGCACATCACTGGCAGATGTGTAGGGAGGTACATGAAGAAGGGTGTGTTGTACTCAGTTATTGGTGAGATGAAGGCTGTGAACGATGAATGTATTATGGCCTCTGATGTGGATAGTCTTCACATACTCAGTAGCAGTTTTACATATAAGGGAGTAGTCAGCACTGTGACCAGATCCTGGTGGATGTTATACTTACCATCCACCCCAGGATAAAGGTCACATGCCTATAGGTCTAATTATAGGGTGTGATGTCTACATTATACTTGGGTTGTATGTTTGTTTTTGTGACATAACAAATCCCCCTATGTTTTCTTGTCATTGCAGGTGTAGTCATAGCTGTGGCAGTAGTCTTGATGCATGTTTATACTGTCTATATTATACTAATATCACAGTTGGAGTCAATGATTGTCTTTCAGGCAGCTGTTTGGACAGAGGATATGTATGTTATCTGTGATGTACATCACGTAGATAATCGACAGGAAAGGGCCAAGCAGTTAGCCCTGATGTATAGACCTGACCACTGGACCTAAGATATAGGTCACTTCACACATGTCAACATATTTAGATGACATATATGTGATACACTGGTCTACGTACTTGATAATATAGGTGTATATAGCCACATCTGACAGTGCTGAGTAAATGCCTCTGTGTGAATTTGTGTCAAGTGTCTTGTGCTTGTCGAGTTCAAAAAACTGATAGTATTGTCATCATGCATACCCTCAATGACTCTTTGAAGACACCTAACAGATATAACAGACATAAGGTAGCATTGACAACTCATAAATGTCTGTTGCACACAGCCAGGATATCACTGGTGTCCATTTAGAAAAGGTCCATAATGACTTGTTGGTCTTCCCCACAGATAAGTAGAGTCTATGCATGCATGCATCAGATGCTGCCCCCCCCAACTCACATGGATGCATGTTGAAGACACCCTTCTACAACAATGTAGTCTGTGTGTGGGGTGTATTGAGGTGTGTATTCAACTGTGTCAGGAAGGTGTATGTGATGAATCACATGATAGGCAATCTGTGATGTTGTTGCAGCCCATTGACTCTGTGTGATAGGCCTGGATGAAGGTAAGACAGTGCATATAGGCTATTCTCAACTGGCCTAGGGTTTGAACACAATCCCCCATGCAGGGATCATTGATAAACACTCCCAGCTGGGGATTAAACCTCATGTCACTAGATGGGTAACCACTGACAGAACACATACTGTGAAAGTTGATGAATCAACCTGTACCAGTAGAGCTATTACCATTGGTGTTCCCCAGGAATCTGTGGTTGGCCTTTTACTGTTTGGACTCTATTTCTCGACAACTCAGGCTAAAGTATGTAGCCTTTGGCTTACTGCATTTGTTGATTCTTGCATACTGGGTGCAATCATTGAGTCCACCTACGATGATAACATACTACAGGAGGGGCTAACAAAGACAAATGGTTGGTGGCAAAGCCACATGGTCTACAAATAAATGCAAAAATGTGTCTTTATTGTGGCCTTCTGCAAAGTGGAATTCCCTGCTAATTACAGTATTGACAACAGTCCTGCTATGCTGAAGCCCAGTGATGCAAGCACTGAGAAAACACATACATAGCACTCTAAACTTTGACCACCAGGTGTCCACACTGGTATTGAAAGTTTATGTTGAAGGTTATATTACAGCACTGTACTCAAACCTCATCAGAACAATAAAATAGAGTGTAATGTTCTCTTTTGCATGTACCTCACCAAACACACGCAGCGGCTGGAAAGACCACACTGGGTACTCACCAAGAAAACACAGTGCATACAAACCATTCCATGTTGTATTTGGATAGACTGAAATCCATGTCACTGTAATTTGTATCATATAGGATGAGGTGACTTCTGCATGGCCTCCAGGTCAGTCTCTCACCCTGCTCTATTGGGAATAGTGCAAATCCACAAATCAGATATAGCTGATAACATCGGTAGTGTCTGGTGAGGAGAATATGGCAATAACAGTGTCCCATATGCTGGTGTAAAAGGCTTTCTGTAATGTCAAGCAAGTGCACAGACACACACACACACACACACACACACACACACACACACACACACACACACACACACACACACACACACACACACACACACATGCACACACACACAGTTGACTGCAGTGAGAATAGAACCCCTACCTATCTAAGTACACAGACTACCGAACTCTGTATTTAAGTCAAGTGCCACAACTCAAGTCTGACTTGGACTGTCTCAGACAATTCTTTATAGCTGATGATATCAGTGGTGTGTCTGGTGTGGTGAATATGGCAATAACAATATCCCACATGCTGGCATAAAAAGCTCTCTATAATATCAAGCAAGTGCACACACACACACACACACACACACACACACACACACACACACACACACACACACACTTGAGTGCATTGAGAACAGAACCCCTATCTAAGTACACAGACTACAGAACTCAGTACTTTACGCAAGTGCCAAGGCCCTATTCTGAGTTTTACAAACTGCAAGTTAATTTACAGTAGATGATATCAGCAGGTCATGTTGAAGAGAAGATGTTGGGAGGCCTGCATAGGTTCATAGCTTTGTAGGTTCATAGGAGGTTACTAGTCTAATGGCCCTAGGGCATTTACAAGCTTAGCTGTGTAAAAACACAGGTACCCTTATTGAACATAGTTAGTTGGTCATTATTAGCAGAACAATTTTGTGATCAGCACCAGCTGGCCCTGTCCATGAGGGACATAGGTGCTACCACAGAGGTGAATTTACAATCACCTATACAGTTGTCAAGGTTGTGCTTGAACAGGATCTTTGAAGAGCAGTGCTTCACATGCAGTGGGAGGCTATTACAGAGGAGCGGCAATCGCTGGGTAATATATCTGTCTCCCCAGCATGTTCTGTTCATGTCACAGGCTAGTTTGAGATTCCTGGAGCAAGTTATCCTTTTCCCATTGGATTTGCAGATGTCCAGAATTTACAGTAGGGCAGGGTCTGTGACTGCTCTGCAGGCCAAGCATAGGTCACCTCTCAGCAGCCTGCATGATACTAAGTACAGTGACAGATCTTTCAGTCTTTCTATGTATGTCATGTTTTGGAGGCCCTGTGTTCTCCCAGTCACAAACCAATGTGTTTTCTCAATTTGCTGCAGGTGTCTGTGTAGGTACAGATAGAAGAAAGCATTGCACTTAATTAGTGGTTTGATGAAGGTAGAGTACAGCAGAGCTATGACCTCCCTGATCTTGGATGTGATGGTCTTATTTTTGAGGTGTGCAATGTAGAATGTGTGTCTTATATATGTGGACACATAGTGATTGAAGTGTAGATTGCTATCACCATGTGTTTCCAAGTCTTGCAACACTGTGTTTGAGTTCAGAGGAGAGCTCTGTACTGTATATTTTGATTAGCAGGGTTATTTCTTTGCCAAGGGCGATAATGAGGCATTTTTTTTAATTTAAGGTTCAGTCCCTGAGTTTGGCACCAATCATTTCTCTATGTCAGCCCCTTCTGTAATATATTAGCTTAGATGGGGGACTCTATATGACTGCGTCCAGTTGACAGTCATCTGAAAACTTGGTAAGCCACAGACCATCTACCTTTGCCTGGACTTCAGAGAAGTAGTTTCCAAACAGTTAAGGGCCCAGCACAGATCCTTGTGGTATTTCACTGACAAGTGGTCTAGAGGTGGAGGTGCAGTCGCCAGCTTTGACAGTGTGTGTTCTATCAGTGAACTAGTTGGCTATCCATCTAGTAATGTATGGGTTAATCGCCAGATAGGAGATTTTCTCTATGATACCTGAATGGGGGATAGTGTCAAAGGCCTTGGCTAACACAACATAGATGGTATGTCCTGTTATCTCTCATCCAGATCTTTGGGGTCAGTATCAAAGAAGCCCACTAAGTTTAATAAGCAAGATCTACCCTTGAGAAAACCAAAATGGGTTATGTCAAATGTATTGAAGGTCATCTATGTCCCTGTGGATAAGGCCCATGCTGATTCATCCCCTAGCCTTACAGATAGGGTGTTTTAGGCTTGTGGGTCAATAGCTCTAGTTCTGCATGTTAACAGATTTTTTGTGCATTGCATATCACACAACATTTGATATTAATTTCTATAGTATAGGTGATATATGTGTGAAAAAAGTACTGAGACACCAGGGTTGCAGTGCCTGTGAGGAGCAACCCTTAGCTGTATTGCAAATATGTGACATATTGTCATATAAGGCCTTCAGTTTATTTGTTATGTTTCCACATGTAAATGCATGTCATAGACAGGAAATGGACAGTAATACCTTATATTTACTTTTCCATAGTGCAGCGAGCAGTGGGTTTGCTCAACAGTTAGCAAAGTGTTAGTGCTTGCAAGATATACGTTTGTGTCATTTTCTCTCTTTTTGTGTAGTTAAGCAGTGCGCAAATGCGAGCAGCATTGCTAAAGTCTGAGACTTAGTATTGAGTCCATGAAACACACCTGCTGCTTAACTGACTCTGTGGCAGATGATGTTAATGCATTGACACATTTCTTTTTGAGCCTAGATGATACTGGGTTTGAATCCAGGTGTATCTAATACTTTTAAATACTTTTAAATAAAGAGTGATAATGCAATGATATTAATTCTTTATAGTACATGTCTTGCTGTATGTTGGCATAGCTTGGTGGGGTTAAGTGAGGTTGTGCAGAGATATCCGCATCATTGTACCATCGCTCACCATCACTTGGCATTGCTGTGCAATGCAAAACTAAGCACAAACATAGAAGCCAAAAAGTGAAGGGATCCATTGCCTTTTCTACTACTTATGTATGCTGTGTGTGATTATGTTTTTGATCAGATTATAGGTGTTAAAATGGGGTAGGTAGGAAAGTGGTGAAATGGAGAGCGGGGGGGGGAGGGTCAAAGGGAAAGCAATGCAGGAATATGCAGGAAGGAGATAGCAAAGAACCATAGCTATCCATTTCTTCAACAGTAAAAACTGATTGTATGTGCAGAATATTAGCTGAATTTGGACTGTCACCTCTGGAGAGAGGGGTGACAACAACATAATCATGTTGTATAGCCAAATGGACCAAATCAACTGTGTCAAGAAGCCGTGTGCAAAATGGAGAGCTATGTATGGGACATTTTTTTTTTAAAATTCAGTAAGAGAAGACTGCTGGGTAAAGCACATAGGTATGTCAGGGTCAGGTAAGTTGGGTAGGTGAGGAAGAAAATGCAAACAAACAGGACAAGCAAGACAAGAGACAGGGATGGTGAGGGACACAAAATATTAGTGGACACCATAATTGGAGTGAGGTAGGGGACAGCTCAGGCTCATGCCTGTCACTATTGGAGACAGTGAGAATTGAGACCTCACCCACTGGACTGTCATCACTGTCCCCTTACTTTGCTGGTGGCTGGAGTGCATGATGTCTTCTCCTCCTATAGGAGAGTAACCTCTCCATCTGGTTTTGGCGTGCACCAGTAGTGTGGTGCACAACCTTAAGCACTAACCCTGGCATCTCTGGCAGGTGATGAAATCACCACCTCTGTCACTGCTCCCGGAGGGTACCACTGCACCAGCTTCTGAGGCAGTACTACCTGAGGGCACAGGTAGTGCAGGGGTACATATGAATGTTCCAATTATACAGATTACAATTTATAGCAGGGCATTTGTGCCACTGCTATAGAATTTTTAATTTAACAACAGTCTTGTATAGTTATGAATCATGGTATTTGAACCCACAACCTCTGACTACAGTCTAATATTAGACTCCTACAATTGGTTTGTGCTACATACTAATGCATGCATACTTGTTTTTATAGTTGGGATATACATGCTGAATTTGATACAATTCTATAAAAGACCAAAAAAGCTATATTTAAGTTTTAAGCTACAACAACACTTCTCTGCTGCATATATACAACTTGCTTCCCTCAGTCTCTTGAATCAAGCAACATGAGCCTGCCAATTGAACTCATGTTCAGTGGGAGCTGAGGAAATCATACAAAATAACAGAAGAGCATTATGCTTACCAGTCTTGCCCATATTTAGCTTTCTAAGTCTTACAAGTACTCTCTTATTGTCATACTTACACAGCTGTGGGATTTCCTCAGTCTCAGACTCATTCAAACAACGGTTGAGTGTATCCCTGTTTCACCTGTGTAGGTCAGTGTGTGTGGGATACCAGTGGCGATAGATACAGCCTGGGCTACACTATTCCATGCCTCAGACTTGCACTGGGAGCCAGAATAGACCCCCTGCAGAAGCCTTTGGCTTTGGTGTTTTATCAGGAGTCCAGTAAACATCCTGGACTCCTGGACACCTCACCTCTGTGCCCCAAACTTGACATCTTTCTCTCTAATGCCAGCCATGTCTACCAGTCAAACTAAAGCAATGGAAACTGATGCTTTCCTGCCAATTCCAGTTATCACATTTACTGGTAGTGTGCAAATTCGAGCAAAGATGCCAACCATGTTTGCGAAATGTTAAGTGAGCAGCAACAGTGCCAAGCAGGGAGTAATTAAATAGTTGAAATTGGAAAGCTAATCTGATACTTGGCCTTAGTTTGAGGGGTATCTACTGATGTAGCCTGGAAATATATATTGAAATCGGAAGGTAATTGTTACATGAGTTAAGTTTGCAGAAATGCACTGGGGACATAAATGTAATGACATGACACATTTGATTTTGCCTTTATACACTGAGGAAAATTGATTTTCACACTGTGGGATTCAAACCTAGGAATAAGGGACAAAACATTTTCTTTCATAGCATTGATTTTCCATCTTTGCCACAGAAGAACTGCTAATCAGACATACTCTGGAATCATACATAAATACAGGTACAGTTTGAGCTGTTACACATGTATGTGTGAGGCCTGACAAGGTTATTGAATATAGATTCAGTTGCGCATGTATCTTATGTAATTGTAAAGCCCATGCAACTCCAGATAGCAGAATTATACTTGCAGAAATATAGTAGACAGTATACCCTCAGTCATACATCTGAAAGCACAATAATGGTGTCTCATCCCTCATACATATAATTCATATCAGCTCCACAATCTAAAGTGTTATAAGTGAGAGTGAATATAATGGGAATTGGAACAACAGTAAACGTGTATGGAATATCCTGTATTAGGAACCCAGGACCATGTGCATGGCAGTCCTATACTTACACCCGTTGCCACAAGAATGTTGAAATAATACTTGCCTATTTTTCAGTTCATTGCTGTAAATTGCACTGTCACAGCAGTAGAAATAGGTTGCACACCCAGTAGTTAATTGAATGTATCCAGTTTCAGTTATTGGCTGTCTTAGTCCTGTCTGCAGATGTTTGATGGCTGCAGCTGCTGGCGAACCTTGGTAACCACAGTGCAACACTGCTAAGAGCAGTTGCACGATGGAACACAGAAATTGCAACAATGTATGATTTTTGACTTTTGCCTTTGTACAGACACACTGTTTGCAGGTGTTTTGCAGGTGTTCTGTCTGCTTCCTGGGTGGGCCACTATTCCAGTTTGAGCACTGCTATGCTTTGCAGAAACGAGATAAGCACAGGTCAGATCTGAAGGGATAAGATGGAATCTGAGGATTTTAGAGCCATCTCTTCCTCTCTGAGGTTCAGCATTGGGAAGTTTGGCTCTGGCATCAACTTCAAGCAGATTACTCTCAGAGAAGAGGAAAGTGGTGGGCCAGAAAATCACTTTCTTGGTGCTGTTGACTTCCTTCTCTCCTGAGCAGTCTGCTTTCAAGGTTGGAAGAGGGTTTTCTCTGCTCCAGCAAGTGATGGGCCCTTCCCCCTTCAATCCACCTTCAACATCTCAGCTGACTGTGCACCATGATCCTCAGGTCTATATTATATGCTTGAAGAGAGTTTTTTTTGAACATATAATCATCAACACATAAAGAGTGTCAAAGGAAAAATATACTTTAAAAATGATCAAAACACGGTAGGTTCAGGTTAAGGCACTTTAATCTTGCAGCAAGGAGACAAAAATGTGCTAATAGAGAGTTTGTCTAACTTGAATCAGGAAATGAAGGTATTCTTATACATTTTTTAATTAGACATTGTCTACCAAGCTGACGTAGTGAATCACAAGTTTTGTCATCATCATTTTGTAGTAATTGTTTTTACAATATTCTGCTGGTACTATCAATTTTTGTGAGAAACTTCCTAAGAAAAACAATGTGGCCTTGGCTACCACCGGTTAGATATATGCAATGTTACCATTCAAGGTACTATGGCTAATTCGAGCACAAAGCAAGTATAGATTGCAGTTCATTTCTCTAACAGTCCTTTGCCTATGTTATCTCTAACTTTTGCAGCTGTGTATGTTCTCATACTTCGAACAGAGCTGATTGTTTAAAATCATTACATTTACAGAATATAGCATTGTTCATTCATTTCTTCCTGACCTAGCAGATAATCACCTGCTTCCCAAGTGCATTTCCAAAAGGCATAAACATGAATATTGCTGTGCTAGCAATTACTAGGTCAGAGGACATCTTGCAAGTTTCAGAAAGCACACTGCAGTTTCAAAAAGCATCCTTTCAGTCTCATATGAAACTCAACTGTATATAAAACAGTGCATATAAAATAGAATGAAAAATGTGTTAACTTATTTAGTTTCTAATTAGCATTAAGCATACACACATTAATACATATTTTTCTGACATTTCCCCCCTGTTAATACTTTTTAATTCTATTTTCAAAAGAATAAACAGTTTGCTTCTTCTCCTAACCTCTTCCATTCAGGATTTGCAGTTAAGAAAGTCATTCAGTTTAAACTTATGAAAGTGTTTCACATTCTAACAATTCTTCAATTTCAGTACTTTGATACAAAGTCTCAGAAACTGATATATCTATAAATTCTTTGATTAACTTTTTCATACAGGGAATACCACAACAAATACACACTCATAATAGGAGTAATCCCACACAAATGGCAATCAGGATGTTCATTAGGATGGAACCCCACCCCCCAAGCAGATTCTGGAAAAAGTCCGTCAGAGGGTTTGGGCCTGGTTTGGTCATGGCCGACACTTTCTGTACCACCTCAAGGTGGTTGTTTATCTCATGTTGATTATCAGATATATATGCACAACACTCTTCTTTGATTAAAGCGCATGTACCACCTCTCGCCACTAGGGTGAAGTCAAGGGCCATTCGGTTCTGGTGCACTACAGTTCTCATAGCATTCAGTTCATCAGTTATCAATTCAAGAGCAGAAAAAGTTGCATTACTCATTACTTTGAGAAGTTTAGACAGTTTCCGCAGCTTCCAAATCGATTTCACTGCGCCATATGCAGGTAATATGCCTGCCCATGATATGACGGCATCACTCAAGTCCATGTGCGTCAGTTTGGTACCCACAGTATGATGGTCTTTCCAGCCTGCCTCGATCTGTCCCACTGGATTTTCAGGCTTCCTGACAGCTTTCTTGGCCACATCTCGGGTATTTCGAATATTTCCCTGAGGCAAAACTGCAGTGTGTCGTATGGCCGGGACCAGGTACCCCAAAAAACAACTGCCGGACCAATTCTCAGGTAACTATTTATATGCTTTCTTACCACACACAAAATAACAATCCTCTACCTGAGTAGTTACTTTGTTACGAAATGGCTGCCCTGCATGAAACATTTTCCTATCTATTACAGATAGTTGTTTAAAAAGTACAGGATTACGTTGCACTTGTTCAATAGTCTTATGCATGGACGCAAGAAATGAGTCATAATTTGAATTACAAGCTGTACCCATTTTGTTTGCTTTGGTATAACATTTGTAATGAACAGTCACATTGCACTTGCTCCAACCCACTTGAATTGTGTCATTCTTATAAAAACATACAATTCCCTTTTGTGTCACAGGCAAATACAGTGCTACCTTATCATATGCTTTAATAGCTACGGTGTCATAAATCAAATTTTCCCAGGTCTCATTGACCCCTAGGGGGACTGCAGTCATTAATAACCCCCCGTATGCTGTTGGTATGGCTGTGCAAATCCAGCAGTTCGAAACATTAAAAGTCTCAGCATACACACGTGTAATTGCCTGCTAAGTGTTAAAGTTTGGGTGCCAGTCTATGGTCGGCTCATCACGTTTAATCAGTTCAACTTTTCTGGCTGGAAAAAGGAGAGGCCACAACAAAAAGATCAGTGTTATCAGTATAGCTACCAGAATAATTATGCAAGTTTTCTGAGGTTGTTCTGCATCTCTGTTTGCTCTATACCTGGTCATTTTGTTCTCATTGTACAACAGTAACAAGGTTTTTGTCCAGTTTTAAGTTCTTAACCAGTTTACAGTGTGTCAAATGAATCCAGGACGCTCGATCCACGATCTTGACTGTAGTGGGTGTTGACAGTAGTACCTGGTACGGCCCTTCCCACTTTGGAGAACTCCAGTTCTTTCTCTTCATGACCTTCACCCAGACCCATGCGCCTGGGGCTACTGCTGCTTCCGATGGTCTTGTTTGCTCTTTATCTGAAACAGAATTTAACTGCAAAAGTTTGTTATTCAAAAATCGCCTCATATACCCTGCAAGTGAACTGTCAGCCTCCTGCTCTGCGGGCATGAGAGGTTTCCATTGAGGTGTATAATATGCCCTCCCAAACAGAACTTCAAAAGGAGTTAAACCTTTTGCATTTGGAACAGTTCTCATGTTCAACAGTGCCAGAGGTAAACAGTGCGCCCAGTTCTTTTGTGTCTCACTAATCAATTTTCTAAGCTTGATTTTTAAAACCCCATTATGCCTCTCTACTAATCCTGCAGATTGGGGGTGGTATGCACAATGATTTTTCAGAGAAATCCCGAAATAACGGCTAAGTTGTTGTATAGTTTGATTTACAAAGTGTGTGCCATTGTCACTATAAATCTTTTCCGGTATGCCAAATCTAGGAATAATTTCTTTAATGAGGACTTTTGCAACAGTAGCTGCATCCGGATTTTTAGTTGGAAAAGCTTCCACCCATTTAGAAAACTTATCTATAATGACAAGGCAGTACTTCTTATTTTCGCATTTGTTCAGTTCTATAAAATCCATACAAATAGTATGGAACAGATACGGTGGTATAGGGAAACTCCCTTGCTTAGGTTTCAATGCTCCTTGTGCATGATGCTTGTTACAAACATGGCATGCTGCACAAAATTTTTTTGTGTAGTTTATAAATCCATACGTCGTAAACATTTGATTCACTAACTGTACCATCCCCCCTGTTGAGACATGGCACTGCCCATGGCTCAACAAAGCTGCATATCTAAACAAGTTAGATGGTAAAATCGGTTTCTTTTCTTTGGAGATGTACAGTCCTTTCTCAAGGATTGCTCCTCGTTTTATCCACTTCTGTTTTTCTACATTTGTAGTAAGTGTCTGCATTGTTTTTAACATTTCTAAGTCTAAAATCTCAGACGGTTGTAATTCCTCACTCAAAAGAAAAACTTCTGAAGCTGAAGCTGCTTGTTTTGCAGCTGTATCAGCCCTCGCATTACCTTTTGAAATCCTATCCTGTTGCTTGGTATGAGCTACGCATTTGCAAATAGCTACTTTTTGAGGTAACTGAATAGAGTCTAACAAGTCTAAAATGAATTGTGCATGGTTAATTGGTTTACCAGTAGATGTTATCATTCCTCTATTTTTCCACTGCTGCGCAAAAACATGTACAGTAGAAAAAGCATACTGACTATCAGTAAAGATGTTCACTCTCTTACCTTTTGCCAAGGTACATGCCCTTGTCAAAGCAATCAATTCTGCTCCTCATACAGATAAGTTGTGTGGTATAGACTTTGCTTCTAAAATCTCAGTATCAGAAACTACTGCATACACCACTAGATTCTGTCCTGTAGGACCCCTCCTGCAAGAGCCATCCACATAGTATGTCACCTCGGCATCATCCAAGGGAACATCTGTGAGATCTTTTCTAGGTAATGTCTTCTGCTCAGTCTCCTGCTGGCAGCAGTGTGGTTTGCCATCTGCAGGGGTTGGGAGCAAGGTTGACGGATTCAAAGTTGTGCATCATTCAATTGTCATATGAGGTTGGCTCAACAGTATAGTCATACAGGAAAGATGTCTAGCAGGAGAAAGATATGCTACTTTTTCTTGCAGTAAAATAATCGCGACTGCATGAGGCACTCTCAATGTGAGAGGGTGGAACAATACTACTGAGGCTGAAGCCTGCACTGCCATTGCAGCTGCGACTACTGCTTGTACATAGTGGGGCAAGGATCATGCCACTGGGTCTAGCTGTGATGAATAGTAAGTTATGGGGCGTTGTTTGTCCCCATGCTGTTGTATTAACACTGATGTCATATAACCTTGCTTACAGTCTACAGTTTGGAAAAATCGCTTATGATAGTTTGGTAATCCTAAAACTAAGGAAGAAGCTATCAGTTGTTTCAGTCTGCAGAAAGCTGATTCTGCTTCTGGTGTCCACTGTAATAAATTTTGTGCTGCCATCGGATTTTTGAATATCAAGTTAGTCAGTGGAGCAGATTCCAAGGCATAGTTTGGAATCCAGCTCCGACAAAAGTTAGTAGTACCCAGGAAGGACATCATTTCCTTCTAGGTAGTTGGTTTAGGTTCTTGCAATATTGCTGTTTTTCTGTCCTCATCTAATATTCTGCCTTCTTTGGATATTACATATCCCAGGTATTTGACCTGTTTTTTCCAAAGTTGCAGTTTGTTTTTGTTTACCTTGTGCCCTTGAGTGGCAAAAAATTGTAATAATGCTTTGGTATCCTCTCTGCATTCTTGCTGGGTGGGGGCTGCCAGCAGAATGTTGTTTACATAAAGTAAAATCTGACTGCCTTTCGGTGGGATAAATCCCGCCAGGTTATTTGCCATTTCTTGTGCGAATATTGTTGGACTTTCACAATATCCCTGTGGTAGTCTCTTATATGTATACCGTTTCCCCTGAAATGTAAAAGCAAACCAATATTGGCTGTCAGGGTGTATTGGTATTGAGAAAAATGCATTGCTAATATCTACCACAGAAAAATACTTCTGTTGAGGTTTCAAATCATTCAATAAAGTGTGTGGATCTGGCACCGTAGGTACCCTGGGTATAACTGTGTCATTTACAGCTTGTAAATCTTGGACCATACGCCATTCTCCGTTTGCTTTCCTAACAGGAAATAAGGGTGTATTACATGGTGAATCAGGAGATTCTATCAAGACTCCTTCCTTAAGTAAGGCTGCTATTATAGGTTTAATTCCTATTTCCGCATCCTTTCTTAAGGGATACTGTCTCTTTTGAGGTCTAAATGCTGATTTTGGCATGATAGTAATTGGTCCTGCTGTACGAATAAGTCCTACATCTGATTTCCCTGTTGACCAGAGAGTCTCCGGTATGTCTCGTAAGGCTTTTTCCTCTTCCTCTAGTAAGAGTGCTACTCAGCTATCCTCACTTGCCTGTGAGTGC
Source organism: Protopterus annectens (assembly GCF_019279795.1). Classification (NCBI taxonomy): domain Eukaryota; kingdom Metazoa; phylum Chordata; order Ceratodontiformes; family Protopteridae; genus Protopterus; species Protopterus annectens. The sequence continues at coordinate 505,199,511 of NC_056750.1, forward strand.
ACAGCTGGGTGTGTCTGTGTTATCCAATTTAATTTCTGCTTTTGTACTCCTTGTTCAGAGAGTTCTAACTCTGTCTGTTTTTCCCACCTTGTGACTTTTTCTCCTAGGTCTGCCCACTTTAAATTTCTATCTTTAGTTAAACTTACATGTGGTAATTGATTAGATTTGTAAAGTGCTAGGAATTCCTGGGGCAATGAACAACTTGCTACACTGTTTCCTTCTGTGTCCCAGTACAAATTTCGTAATACTAAATATTAGCATGGTTTCTAAACAGTTCTTGCTCATATTCTTTATCAGGTCCTGGCCTGTTACAGTAATATAGAGTGCAATGCAACAAATGCTGTTTATCAGTGTCAAGGGAGGGGGATTTACTGATGGCTATGTTCATCAGTTCTTCGGTTACTGCCCCTGGACCAGTCGCAACTAAGTCCTAGCTGTACCAATAAAATGTTTCACCCTCCGGTCGCACTAAAAAAGTATCCATTTGTCGCTGTGCCTCCATACCCTGCATAGTTGGAACTATGGCTATGCCAAATATCTGCATTAGGTCTCTGCCCAAGAGATTCACTGGGCATTTTGCAGAAACAACAATTTTGCTTTTCAGGGTCATCCCTGAAACTGGGTCAGTTATCGCTATGTTGTGGGAGAGTGGCTCCCGATACAGCTGTCCATTAGCTGCTTTCACTAATATGTAGTCCAGTGATTCTGAATTTTCTGGTAGTTTGGAAGGATGTATCAGGGTCCGTGAAGCCCCTGAGTCACACAGGAATTTGACTTCCCTCCCCTCTACCAGAAGCGTAACTTCCGGTTTTGTGTCTGCCAAGTAGAGCTCTAAGCTTAATAATGCTAAGTCCAAAATTTCATTTTCTTCATTATCTATGAATTCATGTACATCCTCTATTTCTTCTGTCACATCCCCTACCCTTTCTATCACATTTGCATTTGTCTTTTCTTGTTTATTCCTATCCAGTGATTCTTGACTATCATATAGTCAATCCTCACCCTCCTTATCTTCCGTGGTTACCTTCTTATTTTGCCTGCAATCCCTTGCTAAATGTCCCTTTTCCCCACATTTGAAACATTCACCCCTTTTCTTTCTTTCTTCAAAGTCTTCTGATTGCTTATCAGATTGTTTGTTTCCCTGGGTATTTTTCTTACCCTTTTTCCCAGTTTGTACTACAAAGACTTCTGATCCGTCTTCTACTGCAAATACTTGAGTTTTCTTTTTCTTTTTGCTATTAAAATGCCTTTCAGCATGTCTTGCATATTCAAGTAATGACTGTAATCTACTTGTACGATGATCTACCATGTGCTTTGTAATAAAGCTGCTAATGGGCACAACACTGCCTTTTAAGAATGCATTCTTTAGCTGTTGCTCATATGGGGAATCATGTGTTTGATCTTCAGGTACCTGCATTCCACAATGGTTATTAAAACATTCTAATAATCTGGCATAATATCTATCAACAGTTTCACCTTCTTGTTGTATACATTGATTAATGCAAGTCCAATCAGCCCTAGGCTTCCATTTCTCAGAGATTCGGTCTGTCAGACCTTTCACTCTGTTATCCAGTTCTGCGTTACTATGTGGGAGTGGTCTAAGCTCTGCGTCACGGGGATTCCAGTTGCCACTGATCATGTGCCAATCTGGACCTACGATTTGTCTGACTACTTTCTCTACTTCTTCTCCATTCAAATGGTAACTTAACCTCATGCCTTGTAAGTCTTCTAAGAATTTTCTAAAATTAACTTTTGGATGGGGAATTCCCTCTGTGGCTTTCCGGATGTCTTCCGGTGTCCACGGTCTATATACTAGAAGAGTTGGATCCTGTCCTGCCTGCGGATTTGGTACTTCTATGAGTGGACATATCTCTTCTTCACTTATAGCTCATGATTTTTTATTCATTTCATATAATTCAATATCCCCTCTTAAGTTGCGTGTTCGAGACCTGGTCTCGATAGGATCTCTGACAAATGGTTTTGATTTTGCAGGAACAGATGGGTATAGCGGAGGTGGATCAGCTTGTCCACTCGCTTCATATTCTGGTAAGGGAAGCGGAGGGGGCGGAGGAGGGGCTGTTGCTATTACCAAGTTATTATCTTCTTTATCTAAGAACATTGCTTTTGAATTTTTAATCTTTTGTTCCCTGTGGTTTGCTTCCTCAAGTGTGCCTGAGGGACTCCTAATTGTCGTTGATTTTTTAGCTGACCTTTCGCGGCTGTTTTACATTGTCTAACAAGTTTAATAAGTGAAGGTTTATCGAAATTACCATCAAATTTGTAGTTATCAACCCATTTTGTATAATACTTAACATTATCGGCACGCTGTAATTGCATATATTTCGCGTCTTCGGTTAGGGGCGGGTCTCGGGAACATTTTGTGCACTGATTTCCCATGTTGCCTTAGCTAAGTTAAAAATTGTTACGTAACCCTTCTTATCACGTGGTACCACGATTTTACACCTTTTCACAGTTTATCTAGAATAACTGCCTACCTATTCTGTTTCCCTGATCTATGACAAGACAGCAATCTTTTTGTCCCTGATCTGCACATGCAAATCTCCCTGACAAAACAATACTGTATCAAGTCCCTGATCTAAAACAGAAAAAAAAGGTAAATTCCTCCTTACCTGACCCTCCATGTGTTGATCCACCGGAACGCTGACTCGTCCTCCAATCCCAGATCAGAAACAGTGACTGGCCTCTTTCGAACGACAATTCAGTCGGAGGTCTTTCAAAACAGAAGAGCCGATGTGTCCACTTCTCCGTATGGGTACATGCCACCGGGCCCAATTCTGACCTGGGCCTAGAGTGAGAGATACTTTCCTAAGAAAAACAACGTGGCCTCTACCATATATAGATATATGCAATGTTACCATTCAAGGTACTATGGCTAATTCGAGCACAAAGCAAGTATAGATTGCAGTTCATTTCTCTAAGTCCTTTGTCTATGTTATCTCTAACTTTTGCAACTGTGTATGTTCTCATACTTCGAACAGAGCTGATTGTTTAAAATCATTACATTTACAGAATATAGCATTGTTCAGTCATTTCTTCCTGACCTAGTAGATAATCACCTGCTTCTCAAGTACATTTCCAAAAGGCATAAACATGAATATTGCTGTGCTAGCAATTACTAGGTCAGAGGGCATCTTGCACGTTTCAGAAAGCACACTGCAGTTTCAAAAAGCATCTTTTCAGTCTCATATGAAACTCAACTGTATATAAAACAGTGCATATAAAATAGAATGAAAAACGTGTTAACTTATTTAGTTTCTAATTAGCATTAAGCATACACACATTAATACATATTTTTCTGACAGAGTGAATGCTCTAAAGTGCGAATGGCCATATCCACAAAGTGTTTCTTCGGGAAAAAATTCAGTTGGCTGTTATCAGGAATTGTCCTTTTCCCATGTGTAGAGTGATCTTGGAGTTGGTATATTTACTTAGGGGCAGTGTGGGGTTTTTTTGAAGTTTGTGTTTTTTGTGTACGACCCTGTGAATTTTTTCCCAAGGAAAATATTCATGGCCGTGGCCGTTCACGCTTTAGAGCATTCGCTCTTTATGTGTTGATGATTATATGTTCGAAGAAAAGTCTCTTCGAGCATATAATATAGACCCTGATCCTCAGCATTCTACTCCTTGGGGACAGCCAGCCCAAAGTTTCCAGACCACACAGTTGGGTACTGTCATCTCAATGATATTTTTCTGGATAATCCCACTGAAGAAGTCCCTAGAAAGAGGATGTGCAAGAGGAAGCACTTGGACTTATTTGTAGACATCCTTGAGATCCTTAAACAGAATAGTGGTTGGTCTGTCTTAAACCCAACTCCTGAGTAGTCAGTATTTCTGAAAATTTTCAGGACTGGCCCATCTACCTCCTGGGTCACTCTGCTCACTGATGAATTATTGATTTAGTTTCTAAGCGGGCATGGAAGGAACCTGATATGATTGAGATGATCCCCAAGAGACCAGACAGGATTCTGGCTCCACTGATAGGAAGCTAACACTGGAGTAAAGGAGTACCAGTTGATGCAATGGTTTTGGTGTCAGCTACAAAGAAAGAACTCATGGAAAAAAGTTAACTGTCCATCCCCTGGTAGAGAATCTAGGGCACTGGACAGATTTGGGAAGCGAGTTAATGCTTCAGCGACATTTGTTCTCTGATTGCTGAACTACTTGGCACACTTCACGAGACTGCAAAGAAACTTGATTAAGGAACTTTCAAACCCTCTTTCAGGGACCATTGCTGCAGAGACTCAAATTTCTGTGGCGTCACAGTTGGCTACCCTTCAGTCTATTGCAAATTCATGAGGCTCATCTTGCTTGCTGCAGAAAGTGCCTCAAGGGCTGTGGGTTTAGGTATTTCCATCAGGAGGCATGCCTGGATGCATCTGTGTCATTTTGTGGAACCCTTCAAGTCATCTTTTGTCAATGCTCCCTTTGACGGTTCTTCTTTGTTTGGGCCCATAGTAAAAACACACTCTCCAGGTGTGAGAAAGATGGAAAGACCCTATATGCAGTGGGCATACATTTTTCAACCCTCAAAGGACCGTTTCCAGGAATCAATGGGGATTTCAGTCTATTCTGCCCTTTCTGAGCAAGGATGACTGGATGTGCTCGACAGACCTTCAGGATGCGTACTATCACACAAAAATGAACAGACGATCCAGAAAGCACTTCTGCTTCCAGCCGAGAGCCGGTCATTACCAGTTCAGAGCACTACACTTTGGCCTCACCACAGCCCTCAGGGTGCTCAACAAGTGTATGGCAGTGGTAACAGTTCACTTGAGACTGCAGGGATTCCAGATGTTTCTGTACTTAGACAATTAGCTCATTACTGCCCTGACTAGGCATCAGCTGGTACAAGCACAAGACCAAGTGTTGCAAACTTGTTCAAATCTTAGAATAACCCCATCAATTACAACAAATCACAATTACAACTGACTCAGACATTGGAATTCATAGCAGCAATTTTCAACACAGTATCTATGGTAGCATCTCTTCCCCCTTTGAGAGTACGAACAATAAGAAATTGGGTCCAGAAAATAATTTACAGTAGCAGAACTTCAGTTGGGTTGATTCTGCAAGCCCTGGGATCAATGTCAGCTGCAATAATCTTAGTTCCTTTAGCAGGATATCAGATGAAAATTCTGCAATGGATGCTACAAATACAATGGTCAATTTTCTCTCAACCTCTGTCAACAAACATAACAATAACTCAGGTATGCAAATGTTAACTTTCCTGGTTGATGCAGTTACATCAACTTTTGCAAGGCTGACCTTTTAATCTCCCTCAGCCCAAGGCTATAGTGACAAAGGACGTTTCCCAGATTGGGTGGGGGACCAGTTTCTGGAGAAGACAATCCAAGGCATTCCCAAGAATCCAACTTATACATCAATGTCTTGGAAATGAGAGCCATGCTTTTGGCATTGCAGGCATTCCAAAACTCTCTCAATCTTGGAACAATTGTGATCCAAATGGACAACATGTCAGAAGTTTGGTACATCAAAAAACAAGGAGGAACCAGATCTTACCCTCTGTATCGAGAAGCCCTAAGGCTGTGGCAATGGGCAATTTCTTCCAACCACTTTCTAATTGCAACGCATGTTCCGGGGAAGTCCAACGTGATAGCAGACAGACTGAGCAGGTCCATCTTACTACCTCACAAGTGGTCTCAACAACAAAGTGATGGACATGATTTTCCATCAGTGGGGCCAGTCTTACTGTGATGTCTTTGCATCTCTCCTAAACAAGTGCAGCAGCTTCTTTGCCCTAATCCTCTCACCGGGGGAGTCACGGCCCCCCAGGTGTTCTGTACATTTATCCCCTGACTCATTTAATTCCCAAATTCCTTCAGAAAGCAGCCAGGTTGAAGAGCAAAGTCATCATCATTGCTCCTTAATGGCTTCGGCAAATTTGGCTCCCCTTCCTTTGGCCTCATCTTCTGTACCTACCTTGGATTATGGATCTAACTCCAGACTTTCTGTCTGACCCAACAGGCATGGTTCATCCAAACATCTCAAATCTCAAACTGACTGCATAGTTTCTCCAATTCTATTAATAGCCAGGCAACTTATGGTCTCTTCTCCTGTCTGTTTGATACTGTTATCTTTCCATAAACCCTCTACAAGAAAAATCTACAGAAATAAATGGAGAAGATTTGTTTATTGGCAGAACAGAATCAGGTAGACCCCTTCACCATCCCAGTTGATTCTGTTCTTGAATTTTTAGTGAGTTTATTTAATGAAGGTGCTAGTTCATTGACTATTAAAGTTCAACTCGCAGCCATATTGAACTTTCATGTGAGGTTTCAGAATTTCTCCCTGGCTTCCTCTAAATTACGCAAAGCGTTTTTGAAAGGTACTCTTCTTCTCAGACCTCCTTATAAAGATCCTATACCACCATGAGATTTGAATTTGATACTGTGGCCTTAATATATTATCCCATTGAACCTGCAGCTAAATGTCATTTTACATTTTTGACCTGGAAGATTGTCTTTTTAGTTGCAATTACATCTGGTAGAAGAATTTCAGAGCTTCAAGCATTATCTTCTAAGCCCCCATATTTGATTTTCCACAAGGATAGGGCCACCTTATGTACCAATGCTTCCTTCCTACCTAAGGTGGTGCCAGAATCTGACATTAACCAAACCATTAACCTGCCAGTATTCTTCCCAAACTTTACAAATAAAAGAGAATATATGCTGCACTTACTGGATGTTAATAGACAATTACGTTTCTACCTGCACAGAACAAAAGAAATTAGGCAGACAGACCAGCTGTTTGTTTGCTTTGCACATAACAAGTTGGGCAAATCAGTTACAAAGGTACTCTAGCCAGATGGTTGATGGATTGCATTTCATTTGTCTACTGAAAATTGAATTTCCCCTTACCAAACCCATTAAAGGCTCATTCAACCAGATCTATAGCTGCTTCCACTGTATTCCAGTCTAGAGCATCATCCATGGATGATATTTGTGTGGCTGCTACTTGGTCAAAGCCTCATACCTTTATCACTCATTACAAACTAGATCTGGTCTAGAGGGGAAGAGCGGCCTTTGGCTCAACCAAACACAGGCATAGCCTTCCTTAGAGTCTACCCAGGAATTTAGGTAGCTGCGGACTCTGTTCTATCTGTTGAGGAATGAATGAAAATTTACAACATCAGATAAAAAACTTTTGTACTTACCATAACATTTCATCTGTGTTGTCCATTTTCATTTTTCCTCAGCTCCCTACCCTGCATCCCTACCCTCCATTTCTCACAAATGATTTCTGGAGGAATGAGACTCTTAGGGACACAATATATCCCCTGTGTTGAACTCCAGTTATGTCAATTCCTTTATAGTTTCTCTCTCTCTCTCTCTCTCTCTCTCTCAAGCTATAAATAGGATCTAAGGGACGTTAGGCATAGTGCATTGTGGGTAGGAAAGGAGCTTGAGAGTTTGTTGGTGGCCACAAGCTAATGTAACAGCTGAGTTGGATCCGAGCCCATTTGTTGAGGAAGAATGAAAATAGACAACATAGATTAAATGTTATGGTAAGTACATAACTTCTTGTTGTTTTAACTCTAGAGCAGACTGTGCAGTAATTTCCTTATTGAAAACTGCTTCTGCTAAACAAATTGCTTCTACAAAACCCATTCCCTCTGACAAGGATTTGAAAGCTTTTGACAAATTTGTGAATAAAGTGCATTCTTCTTCCACTTTAACATTCAGAATTTTAAACTGACAGGCTCATATGTTCTTACTTCTGTCATTTGAGAACATGAAAATGTTAACTGTTAACCTTCCTCTTCTGAGGTGAAATATTCTCAGAATGTCTCTTCAGTATTTGTTCCTCATGTAATGAAACATGCTTTAAAGTGTTCCTGTGATGCAACTGATACTTGCCTGAAGAGCTTCTGCTGCTTCTGGGTCAGTCATAAGAATATTTGGCTGTGCTCTCAAAATCTTCCTGAAGTTGCTAAGACTGAAATTTTAAACTCTTCCCCGAACAAGGAAGTTCTGTTTGGCCCTTCTGCATCTGAGGTTCTTAAAGAATGTGATGAGAGGGGAAAATTGATTCAACAGGTGACCTGAATCTTTCAACCTTCCATTTTTAATACAAATAAAAATGTTCCTTTCACCTCAGCTCTCTTTTTCAAAAAGTAATTCAAGCAGAAAGGTTCTTCCAAACATGATTTTAAACAGCAATTGCAAGGAAGCTCCAAAAAGAAAGCCAAAGTATTTCAAAACCAAGGACAGTCCACTAAGTCAGAATGACTCTTTGCCTCTTCAGGCTCCATCCTACTCCCCAACCTGTCAATATATTCCTCCCTCTGAGTCTACATCTTCCTTTCTGGCACCAGACTGTTTCAGATAAAGGGGTTCTAAGAGTAATTCAGCTGGTACACTTGGCAGTGGGAGTCCATCCAGCCTTTTCAGGGGATTCCTCCTTGCTCAGTAAACCAAGTCTTTCTGTTTTCTCCAGTTCAACAACAAATGTTCTCACTGGGCTTAATTGAATGAAAGCCTGCCTGCCAATGGGCAAAGGGAATTATTCAGTGATTTTTTTCTGCTGCCAAAGAGAAAAGAGACTTAGAGGTCTGCACTAGGCCATTCCTTTCTAAATCTTTTTGCGAAGGTTCTAAAGTTGAAAATGTTATTAATTCAGTCCTTGTTACTTATAGGTTCATAGGTAGGTACTGCGCTATCTGCCCGAAGGCATTTATAAGCCTAGCCAGAATGTGTTGTCTTTCGCCGCCCCCTTAGATTAGTTCCCTGTGTCTCTGTCCAGCAGAGCCACTGAAGTGATCCCCGAGGTAAACTTTCTGTTTCCCATCATCCACTCGTCAAGGTTTCTCTTGAAGAGTGTTAGCGAGGAGCTCTGCCTAATGTAGATTGGAGTCTTGTTCCAAAGCATGGGTAGTCTCTGTGACAGGAATCTATCCCTCCAGCACGTCCTATTTATTGTTGTGGTGAGGTTTAGATCCCCAGAGAGTGTGGCTTGAGGGGATAAGCTTTTCTTTAAGTGGAGCATGTCGATCAGTTCCTGGTTGGACATGGCCTTGTATGTCAGGCAGAGATCACCTCTGAGAAGGCGGTATGCAACCGAGTACAGCTGGAATTTCTTCAGTCGAGCTGCATAGGGCATCTGTTTGAGGCCAGTGATCCTCTTGGTGAGGTACATCTGTGGTCTTTCCAGCTGTTGCAGGTGTCTTGTAAGATACATCCCAAATGGGGTGTTGTACTCTATGATGGGTCTGATGAGCAATGAGTAGAGGGGCACAATGACCTCTTTTGATCTGGATACAAACCCTTTTGTGATAAGGTGTGCCACGTAGAAGGAATTTCTAACCACTTTGGCAATGTGATTATCAAAGGAGAATTTACTATCCACAGATCCCTTATTACGTCTTCCATATTTAGGGGACTACCACCTATGTGGTAGTTTGTGGGTATTTTGTTTTTTCCAAAGGGGATGACTATGCACTTTTTGGCATTTAGCTTGAGGCCATGATTTTGACACCAGTTGTCTGTCTCAGTGAGACCCTTTTAGAGGATGTCTGTGTTAGCCGGAGAGTCAATTATAGCCCCTAGTTTGCAGTCGTCTGTGAACTTGGTCAGCCATAGTCCTCCTGTGCTTGCCTGTACCTCTGAAAAGTATATGCCGAACAGGAGGGGTCCTAGGACTGAGCCCTGGGGAACACCACTTGTAACCGGTTTAGAGTCAGACCTAGCTCCCACAATTCTTACCATGTGGGTTCTGTCCGTGAGCCAGTTGGCAACCCATCTTGTGACATAGGGGTTCATGTTCAGGCTGGTGAGCTTGTCTATAATACCAGAATGGGGAATGGTGTCAAAGGCCTTTGCGAGGTCTAGGTAGGCTGTGTGTACCACCTTTCCCTTGTCTATAGCCTTGGTAACTGTCTCAAAGAAGTCCACCAGGTTTAGGAGGCATGATCTGCCCTTAACAAAGCCGAACTGGGTAGGGTCCAGTGTTTGGAGGTTCCCATTGTCTCTGTTAATGAGTTCCATGATGATGTGCTCCATAGCCTTGCAGACCAAGCTAGTCAGGCTTATAGGGCGATAGTTCCCAGGGAATGTTGTGGCTCTACCTTTGTGGATCAGAATAACCATTGCTGTGCACCACTCTATGGGTACCTAACCCATGGAGAGGTTGAGTTTGAACAGTGTGTTTAGGTGAGGGGTTAGTTCGTCTTTGAGCTTGTGTAGGATGCAGCCTGGGGCACCGTCTGGTCCTATTGATGCTGTGTTTTTGGCTTTGGAGAGGGCTGTTTTAACCTGGGTGTCTGTGATTTCAGGAGCTCTACATTCTTCTGGTATGGTTATGGGCCCTTTTGGGGGTGAGAGGGGGGGGGTGAGGTTTGCACTGAACCTGTCTGCCAGGATGTTGGCAATATCGGTTGGTTCAATATATTTTGTACCATTCTGCACTAACTCTGAGCAGATCTGAGCATTGCCACTTAGATTCTTGACATAGCTAAAGAATGCCTTGTGGTTATCTTTGGAGTCCTTGGCAATTTTTCTTTCGAAACTCGCCTTGGATGATTTTATGAGGGATCGTAGTTTCTTGCTGATACTGATCAGGGATGTCTTCCCTTCTTGGGATTTTATTCTTTTCTGTACTAGTTTCCTCCTTCTATCGTATAGCTTGTTTATGGCAGGAGTCCACCAGACTGGTTTCCTTTACTTGGAGGAGTGAGTCTTGGTTTTGCTTGGGATAGCACGATCCATGCATTCTTGTAGGTGCCCGTAGAATGCATTAGTAAAGGATTTTGCAGCTTGGACAATGTTATCTTTAGCATGGGGGCTTTGAAACTTTCCACCTTGGTCTTAAGTAATGTGAAGTTTGCTTTTGAAACGTTTTTCACAGTGATTTCCTTGTCTGGGTGTGGGGGCGGAATGTGGATATCCAAAGTGATTTGTTTTTGGTCAGATCTAACCAGTGAGGGGTTGACCTCCAGTGTGGAGCACCGGTCGCCCATGTTGGTGATGACCAGGTCCAATATGTTGTCACTTCTGGTGGAAGTGTTGACCAGCTGATCCAGGGCATTTGAGTTTATAAATTCTAGGAAATGTTGGGCAAGGGAGTTAGTACTTGAGTAGTTCTCCCAATTAATGTTTGGGTAATTGAAATCACCCAATATTAGGGTGTTTGGTAGGACCTTTATATTTCCCAGTGTTTCCAGAAATGCGGAATAGGGGTCCTGGGACATGGTGGGGGATCTGTAGCAAGCTACAATTTGAATAGCAGTTTTGCCCATTGTTAGTTGCATGTGGATGATCTCTGTAGCATCGTGCTGTGCCACTAACCTGGAGGTGTGGGTATCCTTGATGAATATGGATACGCCCCCGCCTTTTGTATTTTGGTCCGGGTTCTGTGGCCGAAATGTATGGTATGAGTTGTAGCCTGGTAGTGCTGGGGTGCACTCTGGAGCCTTAAACCAGGTTTCTGTTACTGCACATATATCACTTTTCTCCATACTGAGGAGTGCCTCGAGTGCGTGCATTTTGAGGTTTAGACTTCTGGCATTGAGTAGCATTACCCTCAGTTATTTGTTACTTGTGCTATGTATGGCAGTGGGTTTGTCTTTTGAACGTTGCCTAAAAAAGGTACTATGGGGGTAGCAAGAGCCTTGGCCAGTATTCAAAAGCCTAAGGGTGACAGGTGCAAGCCATCTCTAGCAAAGCAGCGTGGCTTGTCGAGCATGTCATCCCAGGTGGACAGACACTGGATCCCCTTTGAATGACACCAGAAACTTAGCCAATTGTTGAAATTAATAATTTTTTCTTTATACTGTGGTATCACACCAACATGGACAATGACAGAGTCGTATTTGTACTTGTTCTGGAGTGACCTGAGTGCTTGTGTTATGTGGTGGATCCTGACACCCAACAGGCGGCTAACAGTAACCTTCAACTTATTCAGCCTAGTGAGTGGGACGTCAGTGTGCCTGACTACAGTCTCACCTATTACTAGTATGTTGGGTATGTTATTTTGCCTTAAGGGCTGTGATTGCATGGCACACTGGTTTTGTGAAATATGTGTTTCATGATTTGTGTTGGGGGGTGGAGGTTGCTTGGATGTCTGCTTTGGAGGTCTCTCTTGCTTTTGCAGATTTTTATTTAGAGCCTCCGAGTATGTTTTCATGTATTTATGTGTGTTTTTTGCCGGTGCTGGTTTAATGGGTCTATGTGAGACTGGTGGTATGATGCAAGTATTTCCCTTCTCCTCTTGACTGTCCGATCCAGCCTTGGGTTGAGAGAGCTTAGCTTCCAGTTTGGCTGTATAATTGCATCTCTCACATGTATTAGTGTTTGGTGGTAGGAGGAGAGATTTGTTTGTGTACATGAGGCAGTTGTAACATTGCCTCAGAATGCCCAGATTCACCAGCTGGACTGGAGAATACACCTGAAACTGCCCTTTGGACATGCCTGGATAGGTACAGTGAACTGTTTTACTGAATGGCTGGTAAGGGTGCATAGAGAGCCTTGTCCTTCTGTACAGTATAAGAGGGTCTAGTGCTAGGGTTTAAAAGTGCTTGCTATGAGTTTTGAGCAAGTGCTGGGCTGAAAAATGAATGGCTTGAGTGCTTAAGTTGAACGTTTGTCTAGTTCCAAGGGAAAAATTGAACAGGAGACTTTGTGGAGCCGGGAATAGTTATACCCTAGCTAACCAGCACTGCCTGGTGTGCAAAAACGGGCAAATGTGGTATTTATAGCAGGGAAATGAAAGAGATAGAAATTAGCCCAAAATGGCCAATAAACTACTAATTTCTGGGCTGAAACCACTCCTCCAGGGACAGATAGGCTGCTTAAAGCTCCCCTCTCTCACAGGTGAACAGAGAAACTTCCTTCTATCCAGGTAAGGTATGGTCAAACACAGAGATTTGTAACACAGCCCTGAATTCAGCACTTAACCTGAAACTGGACTATACTAGCTTAGAAAGGCAGGAAACAAGCATTTTTTTTTAAGAAAATAAAGCAGATACAATCAAAAAAACTCTTTAAATCCACAGAAAAGGATACTTATTGTTATATATCTCAGATCAGAGCTGTAGTCAATGCCACTAGTAATAAAGTAGGAAGAAACAAAAATAGAGTAAAAGCAGATGAATAGAATGCAGTTTATATATATATATATATATATATATATATATATATATATATATATATATATATGGGTTCATGTCAAACCAACGACATGTTACAATAACGAAAGTCACTACATCGAAACGAAACCATCGACAGTTCAAAACATCGACAGTACATTTATACGAAAGTACAGTGCTAACATGGGTCCTGCAAGGGGGAAGTAAAGGATATGATATGATACTGTACCCATACTACTTCCCCCTTGCAGGACCCATGTTAGCACTGTACTTTCGTATAAATGTACTGTCGATGGTTTTGTTTCGATGTAGTGACTTTCGTTATTGTAACATGTCGTTGGTTTGACATGAACCCATATATATATATATATATATATATATATATATATATATATATAACAATAGAAAACGAACAACTGATTTAAACAAGTTACCCAATTAACCAGAAAAAAGCTCAAAACTGAGCCCTGCTCTAGCAGTTTTCAATCAGACAAGTTCTAACTACACACTCCTGCTGCTAGGGTGCAGGGGAACCTTATCCAAAAAAAGATGGCCTGGGTCAGTCAGTGCTGAAGTTATACAAACAAAGCTAGATTCAGCAGGCCTGAATCTGGTCTATGCTGCAGCAACAATGCGCACCATTTTCAGAAATAAACAGTTCAAATAAGCAGGCACAATAAGCCTGTGACCAGAAATTCCCAGCTCAGAAGGGCAGAATCCAGCCTCCCACAAGAGTGCAGACCACACATTCTTAATGAAAAAAAATTGGCCCAAAGCCCAAGTGTTTAAACCAGAACTAATACACTTTAGAACAGACACTAAGCCTTCAATCAGCAACTCCCAACTCAGAAGGATGTGAGCTTCCTGTCCTGCCACAACAGTGCAGACCACAAACCTTCGTAATGTGAAACAACTGGTCTAAAGGTAGGGTCGGGGAAAAATCAATGAATGCAGAGGTAACAAACAGTGAATCTTAATTATACTAGCAAGCCTTGAGACAATCAGATAAAACGCACAAGTTGTTTGGCCAGTATTTAACAGAGCAGGATTAAGGGTACGGGAAAAAATAACACTTTCCACTCAGAAAAATAACACTTTCAACACAGATCAGAAGCCAGCAAATATGATCTAAATCAATCAAGCAAAAGCAATTAGAATACTGTAGAACTTTGGAAAGAAGTGCCAAAAATATACTTATCAATTTATATCTTGAGTTGTTTCAGTAGCACTCTTAGTCAGAACTCAATTAGATTCAAGCAATGAATGCAGAGGTATCAGACAGGGAATCTTAATTATACAAGCAAGCCTTGAGGCAATCAGATAAAACGCACAAGCTGTTTGGCCAGTATTTAACAGAGCAGGATTAAGGGTGGGGAAAAATAGCACTTTCCACTTAGAAAAATAACACTTTCAACACAGATCAGAAGCCAGCAAATATGATCTAAATCAATCAAGCAAAAGCAATTAGAATACTGTAGAACTTTGGAAAGCAGTGCCAAAAATATACTTATCAATTCATATCTTGAGTTGTTTCAGTAGCACTCTCAGTCAGAACTCAATTGGATTCAAGCAATGAATCATTTAGTACTTGTTGCTTTACTAGCTTCCATGTTAAAGGTAGTCTTAAAAGATGCCTCCTATCACATTCCCATTGGCAAACAGTTCAGACATTTTTTCTGGCTTATCCCTTGTACTATCTACTGTTCAAAGGGAATTTACAAAGCGTCTGGCCCAATAATTGCTTATTACAGTAAAGTCACTTAACCGGCACCTGTGGGAATTGGTAGATACCGGTTAAGTGTACATTCCGGTTGCTTAAGATATTCTTTGCAATTTTTGATTGGCTCATATACCAGCATACCATTCAATCAAAAATCACAAAGCTGAGCCTCTTCTGTCCAATGTGGAACAGCAGGCTTTTCCGCATTGAACAGAAGTTCTACATTGAGTAGAAGTGGCTCTATTTTACGATTTTTGATTGGCTTGTATGCCGGCATACGAGCCAGTCAAATGCCGGTTGCTTGAGTCCTGGATAATTGGGATTTTACTGTACAGACTTCAGTGTATTCACATGTTTCCATATTTGGATGATTGGCTTATATCTACAGATGCTTTTTGTAGTTGTCAAGCGTCCTTAGGAATTGTTTAGAATCTTCTACTCAGTCTAGATTTTCAAATGAACTTGCAAAAATCTTCTCTCTTCCCTTCTCACAAAATTGTTTTCCTGTAGTATCAGATAGTTTCTGCCTTGGGAAGAGTTTTTTTTCCTCCAGACAAAATAGAGATGTTCCAAAAATTCTTCCTGAGTTTTTCCAATCAAAATCATGTATCTGCCTGAGAATTTCTCAGGATTTCAGGGTGCATAGCTTATGTGATTCTTATGCTCCCCCTCGCTACACATTACATGAGAAATACCCAGTGGTACCTCAGGTCAGTCTAGACTCAGAATCTTCCCCCTTTATTTTTTCAGATCCCTATTTTCGGGGTTTGTAAGGTTCTATGGTGGGTATACCAGGTCTTCCTCAGAGCAGGTCTCCCTTTCACCTACTCTCCAGTCTGCCACAATAGATGCTTCAGACCTGGTATAAGGAGTGGCTTCCAAAGGTATGAAAGTGCAAGGTCTGTATAAAAAAACATGACAGAAAAAGCACATAAATGCCAGAGAGATGCTGGTAGTGATAACTACTCTGAAAGCCTGAATCATCACTGGTCTTTAGGACTAGAAAGTTTTTACAGACAAAACAAACAAGGAGGGTATCAGATCCTACTCCTTTTCCATACTTGCAACAACAACGTCGGAGGTGGCAACTCAGCTCAGTTTGATGCTACAAACGTCATACTTTCCATCAGAGCAAAATCTTGTAGCAGACAAGCTAAGCAAGACCAGGACAGACCCTCAAAAATGGAAACTTTACCTTGGGGCTTACAAGAATTAATGCATCTGTGGGGAGCACATGAAAGTACATCTGTTTTCCTTTTGTTAGAACAGAGAACTAAAGAAATTCTTCTCCAGAATTGCTTGTAAACAGGCCTGAAAACAGATGCTTTTTTATTCCCATGGACAGGAATGGTTCCCTATGCCTTTCCACTATTTCCACTGATATCCACGGTTCTTTTCAAAATCCAGAAGGACTCCCCAAAAAGTGTGGTGGTGACTACCTTTTTTTACACAGGCAACAGTGGCTTCTTCTTTTGAATCTGACCAGGGATAATTACCATAAACCTTGCCACAGACTGGATTTACTCACACAAGACACTGGTGTCTAATACAGCCTAGCCTAAAAACTCTTCAGTTGATTGCCTGAATAATAGAATTTTGATACCTTTTAGGCATCTTTTCCCTAAGGATGTACAGTAGGTATTGAATAAACCTAAGAAACTGCTACTAGGAAATTATATATGTTTAACTGGAAAAGATTGTCTAGTTGGCACAATTCCAAGAACTGGCACCTTTTAAGGACTGGGTGCCTCTTGCTCTTGATTATCTGCATGAGTTATTATCTTTTTGTCTGCCTTTGAATCCCCCATTCTTTCTGTGTCCAAGTTAAGCAGTTTTGAAATGGGTTTTATGTCTGTGCATCTAGAAAATAGATGACTTCTCTGTGAAAGCTTAACTTTCTGCTTCAAAAGCTTACATTTTTTTTTGCTTGAGCCAGCTCATCAAGCTGAATTGAGGTTCTTAAACTCAATGTCATAACGTCTGCTAGGAAAGTGTCTAAGTTACAAGATGGTGTGATTAGACAACCCTAACTCTTTTTCCACAAGGACAGGGTTTCTTTGGGAACAAATACATATTTTATGCCTAAATTAATCTCTGGGTTTAATCTCCCTGTCTTTTTTTTCCTGAGCCTAAAAACAAGTGAGAAAAAAATTCTTCATATTTTGGATGTCCACATACAGCTCAGATGCTGACTAAACAAAAACTCAGTTCTTCAAGAAAGCTGATCATCTGCTTGACTCCTATGAAGGTAAGAAGAAAGAACAACCAGTGTCAAAGAAGACAATTTCTAGATGATTGCCTCATGCTATTTCTTTTTGTTATTCCTACCTTAATAAGCCACTTCCAGACAAGATTAAGGCCCATTCTGACAGGGCTTTGGTTTTGCTGGCGGCTTTCTGGAAAGGGGTGGACTCCCAGAAGTACCTAGAGGCAGCAACGTTGTCCTCTAGACATACTTTTACAATGCACTACAAACCAGATTCTTTTTCAAGTTCCAGAATAGGTTGCACTAGGACCATTCCTCAGGGGCTCCTGGATTCATAATTTATTTCCTCCGTCCTTCTTAACTTCTAAGGTATAGTAATCTAATCAAATAGCTTAGGTTGCTGCAACAATGATGCAATGTTGAACATATTACAGATGTACAAGTAAATCTATCATAACAGTAGCTGTTCTAACATATTACTGTTGCAGTAGCACTCCCCCTTCCCCAGCCCCATTCTTTTAGTATTTACTTGCATTGCCAGTGTGTGGAAGTATATATCTGTATGTATATAGTTACCCTTGTGCTTTGTTTCCCATCATTTTCCTTTCAGGGCTATTGCCTTCTTTCATGGAGCAAGAAAGCTCTGATGTTTTGGCACTCTTGGCTGTCTTTTTTAAACAGAGCTTCTCTTGAGCTTCTGACAGAGTGCTTAGATGGGGCCATAAATCTTTGAAAAGTTGGACTGTGACAGTGTTTAGGACCCAGATATGTCAGGCTACTGCAACAGTGATCTGTTAGAACATCTACTGTTATGGTAAGTTTACTTAAACAACTATACTTTAAGAGTGATAACAATTATTATATACAAGCTGCGCCATACAAACTGGTGAAATAATACTATATTGAATTTGGCAGAATCTGCCGTCAAAAAAGATGTGAATGTAATTTTATGATGCATTGAGAAGTTGAGGTGCTATGTTGATAACAGGCCAAAATACAGAAAGCAGCTGTCAGCCTACTTGATGGCAGCTATTATCATCTGATGCTGTTCATTTGCATGGTGCCGCACTGGGAAAAGGAACACAACAAAAAAGAAAAAAAGCAAGAGGAGGCCCTCTTGAGGTAGAATACAGCATCCCATTCTCATCAGTGTGCATATCCTCAAAATGACTGCAGAAGTGTCTCTTTCAGAGCCTGCAGTGGTATCAGCAAAACTATTCATGTGTAAAACCAAATGCCAGTACAAGTTTCAGTGCAGTAATAGTAGGTTAGTAAGAGCCTTTTTAAGCCTAGCCACCCATGTCCCAAATTTTCCAATTGTCAGTGTCTAAGGACTACAATGGCTTTGGTATATGCCTGTGGGTTAGACCATCTACAAGCTGCCCTGTTTATAAGGGCCACAGGCAACAAGCCAGAGGTAAATTTGGGATTTCCCAGCCATTGGTCCAAATTGTGTTTGAATAGACTTAGGGAAGATATTTGCTTCACATGAAAGGGAGCATATTCCAGAGATGAGAATCTCTTAGACACATACATGTCCCTCCAATATGTTTTGTTTATATCACAGACAAGGTTTAGATACTTAGATCAGGTAATTTTAGTGCTGTTTGTTTTGCGAATGTGTAGCAGATTCATCATGGCTGGATCTTAGAATGCCTTGTAGCTCTGGCATAGCTTGTACCTCAGTAATCTGTAGGATACTAAGTACAAAGATAGGATTTTGAGGTGGTCCTCAAAGGACATATTATTCACACCCTGTATTCTTTTAGTGAAGAACCTTAGTGGCCACTCCAGCTGTTGCAAAGGGCCTGTGTAGATACATGTTGAAGGGTGCATTGTATTTGATTATTGATCTAATCCGGGCTGAGTATAGTTGGACTGTGATCTCCTCAGATCTACATGCCATGCCCATACTTATAAGTTGTGCCATGTAGAAGGAATTTCTCACTAACATGGACACATGGTGATCAAATTTCAGGTTACTGTCAACCTGAGTTCCAAGTTCCTTACCACTAGGTCTACTATTAGGGAAGCGTTATCAATGTTATAATTTGCAGGAGTGGTTGTCTTCCTAAAGGGTATAATCAGGCATTTTTGTGCTAAGTTTTAGGCCATGGCTCTGGCACCTGTCTGTGTCAGTCCTTCCTTGAGGATATCTATCTTTGGGGGATTCAGTGATTGCACCCAGCTTGAAGTCAGCAGCAAATCTGGTCAGCAAAAGGCATTCTACATTTGCCTTAACTTCAGAGAGTATACTCCAAATAGGAGAGGTCCCTGTACTGAGCCCTGTGGGACACCACTAGTAAAAGGCCTCTTCATGGAGGTGGATTACTACACCCTAACTTCATGTGTCCTATCTGTGAAACATTTGGCTATGCATTGGATGAGACAGGTATTTGTGCCTAAATCTGTACGTTTGTCTATATTACCCGAGTGAGGTATTGTTTTTAATGCCTTTGCCAGGTCAAGGTAGGCAGTATACACTATTTTGCCCTCACCTAGTGACCTTCTTGAAGAATTTCACCAGGTTTAGTAGGCCTGACCTTGACTACACCAAATTGAGATGGGTCCATTGTTTGAAGATTTTTTATGTCTTTGTTTATTAGGTCCATGAACATATTTTCCATAGCCTTGCATATATCACTAGTCAAACTTATGGGTCTGTAGTTCCCTTGCTCTGCTCATGGCCCCCTTGCATACAAGGATGGCTGTTGTAGTCCTCCATTCCCTAGGGATGAAGCCTGTCTGGAGGCTGTTG
Organism: Protopterus annectens; assembly: GCF_019279795.1. Taxonomy (NCBI): domain Eukaryota; kingdom Metazoa; phylum Chordata; order Ceratodontiformes; family Protopteridae; genus Protopterus; species Protopterus annectens. The sequence goes on from NC_056750.1 coordinate 505,219,318, forward strand.
TTGAATATTGATTCTAGTGGGCTTGACAAGTCATGCTTAAGCTACTTAGGAGGCTTCCAGGACCCATTGATGCAGTGTTTTTGGCAGGCCTGCTCTTTAGTGATAGTTGGGTGAGAAATGGTAGAGGGTATTTTCTGGGAGTAACTGGGGGTGATACAAGGGTCAAATTGGAACTAAATATATTTGCCAGTAAATTTGCTATATCTTCTAGTTAGATATAGAGAGTTTAATTTAATATTAGTTCAGCACACTGTTGGGTTTTCCCCTTAAGGCTGCATACATAACTGAAAAATACTTTATGATTATCCTTAGCTTGGGAGGTTATTTTTACTTCAAAGTTGGCTTTGGTGGACTTGATTAGCCCCTGAGCTGCTTGTTGAGACTGATGAGGGAGTTTTTGCCTGTTGGGCATAGCCTTTCCTATTTTTAAACAGGATTTTCTTTTTTTCTTTCTTTTGTTGTACAAACTATTTATACTGGGGCCCAGCAAGAAGGCTTATTGTTGGAGTTTGTCCTAAGTTTATTTTGGTTTGGTACAGCTGTATCTATACAGTTATTTACATGCTTGTGCAGGGTTTCCATAAACATTTCCACATAGGCCACAACGTTCTTTGAATTTGGGGAGGCTTGGAATTTAACAATGCCATTGCTTTATAGGAATAAGTTAGCCCTGGAAAAAATCTTAAAGGTTCTGGGGTTTGCTGGCAGTTTGAGCTTCATATTTATTTTAAGGATGACCAATTTTTGATGTGATCTGACCAGTGAGGACATTACACTAGCAGGACTGTGCAATATTTCCTCATATTTGTATCACATCCAGAATATTTGCATCCCTAGTAAGTGTGCAGACTAGCTGTTCCAGGGTGTTTGCATTGACAAACTCCAGGAATCTTTGAGCCTGCATGTTAGTTGTTGTATATGTATCCCACTTTATGGTGAAATCATCCGTGAATAATGGTATTCGGCTGAATGGTAAGTGACTCCAATACATTCAAGTACATGGTATAGTAACCCTGTTTTCATAGATGGAGACTTACAGCTAGCAAGGATATGGTCTGGGACTTTATGTAAGGTTAGTAGGACAAGGAGCAGCTCATGTGTCATATTGCTTGACCAGTCTTCAGGTGTGCTTACTTTTATGTAGATTGATACACATTATCCTCTTGTCTTTTCTTGTGCAGTTGTTGATCTTAATGTGTGAAAGGCATTGCAGCTTTGCACTGTCAGGGTGCCTTCCATGGCATTAAACCATATCTCAGGGTGAGAAATGCTTCCAGGGAGTACAACTTCTTATTGAGACTGCTAGCATTGTACAGTAACACCTTTAGTTTATCTTGAGTAGAATTTACTATGTTGGAAAGTTTGTCAGGATGGCACTGCCTAAAAAAGTCACTACAGGAGTGGATAATGTTTTGACCAATATCTGAAAGTCTAGGGGGGGGGGGGGGTCAAGTGCAGACCATCCCTGGTGAAGCATCATGATCTGTTGATTATGTATTCCCAAACCGACAAATGTTGGACACCTTTAGAATGGTACCAGTAACTACGTCAGTTGTTAAAGTTAACCATCTTCTGCTTATACTGTGGTACCTTCCTTGCAGAAGGTAGAATGGTGCTCAGTGCTAGGCTCATACCTGTTTGGGATATATAATCTGAAAGCTCTATCACTGTCTCTCTTCATATAGTCCAAGGAGGTACATCTCAGGTCATTAACACCCACATGGACTATACTGGTACTTGTGGTTCAGTGTCCCAAGTGTGTGTGTGTGTGTGCGTGTGTGTGTGTGTGTGTGTGTGTGTGTGTGTGTTTGTTACTGGCAACCTGTTTGGAGATATCAGTGTCAGTATGCGAGAATGTTGCCTCCAAAGACATAGTGTAATTATATGTATTTCTACTGTGTCAGTCTGCTTAAGAATAAGGTGATTGTCAGTAAATATTAAACAATTGCGACATTGTCTCAGGATGCTCATTTCCACCAGGCTGTCTACAAAGACAGTAGGAAAGTGCACATTCGTGGCTGTGAATACATTTTTTGTGATCTATGAGGGGCAGTGCAATCAGGGTTTGGAGTTGCTGGGTTGGGAGGAGAGGTCTAGTTTTGATCTAAAACAACACTCTTGGGGTAATGCTTCTCAGGGGGCACACTAGCTGCTCTACACTCAGATACTGCAGAAAATACCAGGGGAAGTTTTATATGGGAAATTACAACTCTAGATGCCTGTATCTATACAGGGCACTGCAAACCACCGCTGAACAGCTCAGCACAGGTTGTAGGAGACGAGCTAGAGAGAAATCCAATCAGTAAACACTAAAAATGTAGTATGTGTGTATACGACTGAAATCCTGCAGCAATCCCCTTCACTTCCCCTGAGAACAAGAGCAACTCTTCCATAAGATGTAGTTTCATCATTCTGTTTATGCCAGTACTTCTGTCACACGATTTATTAGCCTACGTAACAGTCATTAAAATGTTTACAGTGTTAAATTCCATTAAAGCATCACATACAAGGGTAATCTGATAATGCCTGCACTGTGTATAGTCTGTCACATGTTCACAGTCTAATTTAATGCAGTGAGTTTCAGGAAGATTACCAAGCCTCCTTTTAATTCAATCAAACAAAACAAATGTTTATGATAGTCCTTCATACATTTTACTTTTAAAAAGGCAGAGTCATACTCAGATCATAGACTAAAACTGTGGTTTTTCTTTGAGGTCGCTCTCGCTCTTTCTTCCTGTTATTCTCTTCTCACATATACATATCATTTTTTTTTTGTTTTACTTGCCTGCCACACACACACACACACACACACACACACACACACACACACACACACACACACACACACACACACACACCCTCTGAAGGGAAGTGACTTCAGACTCTACATAGCTAACCCGATTTTCCTTCCAAAGTATGTGGATAATGAGCATAGAATGGTTGATTAATACACTAAGTGAATGAAAACGAATTTTCAAAGTTCCTGCTCTAAGCTATTAGTTACTTTGCTTTGTGTATAATATGTGTATATAGAAGCTAATCCTTCACACAAACACACACACACACACACACACACACACACACACACACACACACACACACACACACACACACACACACACACACACACACACACACACACACACACACACACACACACACACACACACACACACACACACACACACACAGAGTAAAAACAACACAGTTCCTACTTCTGAAAGACATCTGGCCTAGTGGGCCACATTGACAATTAACAGCCTTTTCTAATACCATAACATGCTACCACCTGAAAAAAGGCTCTATTGAAACCGTGTTGAGGGAACTAAGATAAGTCTGGACATGGCATACTTTCAGAATGGGACAATTATTTATTTATATACTATCCACCCCCTTTTGGAATAGTAAGGCATTGAATAATCTAACTTTATATTCACCGCTGAAAGTGCAGAATGAAAAACAGAGATCTGTAAACAGGTAAGAGCTGCTGGTCCACATCATTTGTCTTTTAGTTTGCTTAATGGAAACCTTGTGATTCTTTTAGGGTAAGCAGACATAAATCTCTTTCAAAACATGTGAAAGATGGAGTTTTCTAAACCTCAGAAATTCTAGAATACTGCTTAATACTTTAATCAAGGAAAAAGACTTCTACTGAGCCATAGTCATTCACCTGTATTGTGCCTGTGTTTCAAGTCTTTCTACACTCATGCCTGTACAGCTGCATATACTGCTGTATAAATGTTCTCAATCATTATCTGTTTAGTGTTCAGCCATATGTACTTGATCAAAACTGTCTGCTTTGTGTGATTTTAGTATGAAGATTTTTTAATGCATACTGAATGTATATTTCCTCTATGTTTACTGTATAAAATCATTGTTTTTATGTTTGTGATCTCCAGAGATTTTCGCCCTAAACTCCAATGAAAATGCATCTTTCCTGGTGCACATCCCTGGATACAAATCTAAATAGGTAAATATAAACAAATGGACAGCCTTTTTCTAATGTGCCTCTCATTCAGACTGAACTGTTAGACACTTTGCTTTTTTGGGTGCATTTTCTTCGACTTGCCTGCTGACCATCACTTCTCCTGTTACTTGGCCACCAACTGGTTAAACTTGGGTGAGAGTCAGTTGAAAGGATCATTATACAGGCAGCCATCAGAGGTTTGGTATTTTTGGACCTTATCTTAATCCCACTCACTGATGTGAGCACCTGTTTCACCATGGGGCATCCTTATCTCTTCCACTTAAATGTGCACGCTACCACACACTAATAACTTGAAATCAGTTTGGAAACAGCTTCATCAGTGCCTGTTTGTAAGGAAGTCCTTTTTCATCCAGCAGTTTATATCATAAGGTATGGTGTCCAAATCCAGGGATGTAATAATTCCACTGCACTTGGCTCTGATCAGGCTGATCATTGAATATAATGCCCCATTCAGTATTTACCTATCTAAACATTTGTCACAACTGGAGCAACCACTATGATTTCTCACAAAAAAAAAAAAAAAAAAAATTGAGGCCCTAAATCTCAAAAACTGTGCAGACCATCTGAAAGCCTTGTTCCTCTACTTGGAATCATACAGATTCCTAACAAGCAACCTGTGCCTTGTGTACAAAGCTTCAATAGGCTTCATCTTGTCAGACCTATTATACAATTGCAAGTCCGGTGGTAGTGTAAACACCCACACAAGGGATCTCAAATCTGTTTTGCAAAATAAATAGAACATGTTGGAGGGTTAGACATTTATCATAGAGAATACCTCTTCTATAGAACCATCTTCCACTCCGCATTAAGTGAAGTACATCTCTTGCTGTATTCAAATATAATAGGATGTGTGGATGGGCAACTGCACATACACTCCCTGGTTTAATACCCATATCCCTCATGGTTAGGAACAAAAAGAAAATGTACCAAAATATTTTGTTATTCTGCCTGCTTCTGGGTTATTCTTATGCAAAATATAAGTGCTAAACACTATCATGGGAATGGAAGATTAGGCATCTTAAGATGCTCACAGATCAATAGCCTACTAAGTACCTATAATCACCAAATTCATTGCTTATCCCAGACATTTAATTTCCTTTGAAGTCCCCACTAATAAAGTGAAAGCTGGCTGAGCAGAAGTAATCCCCCCCCCCTGCCAGGATGGGAGAGCTGCCAACAGCCCTTCACTACCACCCTCCTTCACCTGTCTGTTTCAGAGATGATGGGGAACACTGGACTGAGCGTAACATGTATCTGTGAATATGAACATGATTTATGCTCAGTGCAAAGTTCTTCATTATTGCCTAGCACTGAACCTCTTGCCTCAAAAAACAACCAAGGACACTTTTTAAAATATTAATAGCATTATCTTGAAAAGTTGACAAAGTAAGATACTCTTAGTGTATAAATGTTTGCAGTTATCCATTAAATATACTTCACCACTTTTTCTCACAGAGAAATAATTAGGAGAGACAGTGCAAGATTTTGAGACAAAGAAAAAACTTGTAAAAGGAAGAGATGTGCATAAAAAATAAAGACTGCAACCTCAATTACTTTGTAACTGCAACTTCTAAATGTTGGGGGAAAGTTATTCAAGCTTTGCAAATAACTTGAGTTTAATTATAACTAACAAATCTATATGGTATAGTACCTGTCAAACCAGAGATAATGGTGAGCACTGGACTGAAATAGTGTCTTTGTGATCATGATTTAAAATGCTTTGGCAGTGGTGCGCATGCATACAACTAGGCTTGTGCCATAAAAATTCAACCATCATGCAAATACACTATTTCACTCCAGTGTTCTCTGTTATTCCTGCTGTTTCAGCACCAGAGTTGCTATTTGAACTCAGGTTGTCTGAGTCATAGTCGAGTCTTCATCTCTCAGTGTTAAAGAGTTGGGCTGCTAGGTAGCTTAATATATGTGTTACTTGTGTTAACCTGCACCCACATTAGCAGAATAAATTCCACACCTCCGGATGATATATATATATATATATATATATATATATATATATATATATATATATATATATATGATTTCCTATCCCCTTACTTCAGCTTATATAACCCTCTTTGTGTCTTTCATATGAGGAAGGTTTTAGTCAGCTCTAGTTATACAGACTTTACTTCAGTGGATTGACTTCCAGCAACATTTTGTAACTTATAACTGATATTATACTCTTCTTGTTTTGTCATTCATGGATATGTTATAGGGAGCACTCCTGAACTCTAGGACACAACTTCAGCAGTGCCTATTTGTAAGGGAGGTAAGAAGGAATAGAGGAATAGCTACATGCCATATCCCTTACTTAGTCTCTTTGCAAAGACTCCTGAGAAGATTGCAAATAGCCACCCTCATCAGAGACATAGCAAGGTTATTTGATACCCTGGGCAGTATCCCACTTTGGCACCCCATCCAGTTTGAAATTTAGAATGAGAAAAACAAGTCCTCTCAGAGCTGTGGACAAAAGCATTTCCATGTCGATTGCCAAGCAAAGAGCTGTTATGGCTAAATGTATCATTTTCTCTGCATTAAACACCTTTGCTAAACTATAGGTCTTAACTATAATTCACTGACTGAAATAAAGATCTCCGGGCTAATCCAGAAGCTGTTATGTATCTACCTAGCAGTTCTTAGCTTTTTGCTAAACTGTGTTTTGCACCATTGCTGAACTCTAGCAATGAGCAGTGCTAGATCCTTGGTACAATTCCTAACACACAAATACTGCCTGGCTGTTATTTAAACAGCCATGATTATAGCTGCATGAATGATTGCCAATACAGCTCATGGGGACTAATCAGCACCTCTTTTATAGTGCTAATCATGCCCCTAACAGTTTTCTGCTAGGCCAGCCACCCCCTTCACCCCACCCATGCTGCAGCTTTGATGCTCATTCCTTGAGCAGTAGGGATTTATCACAGATAAACATGAACAGACAGACCTTTGACTAAATTTATATTTTGTATTCTAAGAGACATGGATAATGCTGAGGATACTAAATGTTGGTCTTTTCCTAGATCTGTCTAAACCACACATGCAGGCAAATGATAGCAAGAGCACACCATTAGAGGTAGACACAGTTAGCATAATGTTTTTTTTAAACACCTTTTTTAAATAATCACTTAAGACATAGGCAAACATACATTAACAGAAAAAAAAATAATAACATTTTTTTCCAATGTGATACATTATGTATAGTTATAATGCAATATTTTATATGCTCTACTACTTGTCCCATTTTAACTGGAGTTTCTATTCTAGATCCAGCTAGAAATTCTACTATAGCAGTTCTTTCACTTAGGATTCCCCTATCCCTTTCCCTTTGCCTATACTCTGTTATCAGTCCTTGATAGGGAAGGCAGTCTCTAGCTTACAGTCAAATGTCTTGGCCTCATCCCACTCTATTACCTTTCCCTCTCTAGGTTTTTACTCCCAATACCTTGGCTCGTTTGCCAGTTTTCTCCAGTAATTCTACCTTCTTGCCTATTTTCTGAACATTTACTTGCATGTTGGTTTAGCTCTTAGAGTACTTTATGTTACTTTATAAATATAATATTCTGTGTGGTTCTTATTATTCTCCTTGAGGACCTGCATCAAAAATCCCACTCCTTATTTCTTGAACTTCATTCCTGTTTCAGGATCATCCCTTTCTACTTTGAATTATAACCTTGTTGTGCTATATATATGAGCCTTAACTGTGTAGCTCTAAAATATCCCTTCAAATGAGGTAATCCTAAGCAACCTTGTTCTATTGGAAGGATTAACTTATCCCACTTAACTCTTGCCCTCTTCCCCACCCAGATACATTCATTCAACTCTTTATTAATTATTGTCCACAAATTTCCTGCTTCATAAAAATATGCCTGACCTGTACATTAAACGTAGGGGACAAAACATTTTTCACTGCTTGTATCTTACTATCTATATCTATAAACAAGAGCTTAAATTTTCTCAGTTTTTCTATTATCTTTTGTTTAGTCTCTCCACCATATCCTTAGCTGTCATAACAGAAGCCTTTTTAATCTATATTCTTAAATACTTCATCTTATCTTGTCCCAATAAATACAGTTATTGCTGAACCAATTTGTGTGTTGGTACATAATTGATGGCTATAACCTTTGTTTTATTTTCATTCATTGTATATCCCAAAAAGACTAGAGACTGTTTCAAAAGGTTCCACAACACTGCAATATCCTTTCCTGGATTTATCAGATACAAAATAATATCATCTGCAAATAAAGCCAACTTTTCTTGATTACCATACCAATTATATCCTTAAATTTCTGAGTCTCTTATTTTCTTTGCCAATATTTCTAAATATAAAACAAATAACAAAGGGGAAGCAGGACACCCCTGCCTGGTTCCTGTGTTCAACTACTAATTATCAGAGAGGACCACCCCTGTAATTCTTGCCTTCAATCCTTTGTGTATGCCCATAATTAACCTTATTGTATCAAGGAATGCAAATGCTTCCATTGTTCTCATAAAATCCCAGCTTACTCAGCTGAATGTTTTCTCCACATTAAGACCCACCACCGATAGCAGTATTTTCTTACATTCTGCTTCCCTCTGGATCATCATTGTTCTATTAATTACCTATTAATTTTGGCAATACTATCACCATTCTTTTAGCTAATACAGGCACAAACACATTACAGCCATGGTTTAAAATTGCGATGGGTTTGTATGAAGCTGAGTCTGATGAGTCTTTACCATCTTTGAGTAATACAACCACCACACCTCTCTTCTAAGATATTGGTGTTTCCCCTTATTTTAAAATACTGTTAAACAAAATATTCCAGATCTTTATCACTTTCATGCCTTCTAACTTTGAAACTTCCATAGGAATACCATCTCTTCCTGAAGATTTTCCAGCAGATTAATTACACATCACCGCTTTTATCTCATCATTTTCTATCTTAACTATTAATTGTTGTGCCCTATCTACCTCAACCTTGGCATAATTGTCTTCCATAAATATTTAATAGCCAGACAATCAATGCTCTCTTTCCCTGTTTACCATATACTTCTATCTTCACATAAGGCTTCCACAAAAAAACTTTCCAGAAGCAAATGGAAAAGATTTGCTTTTTGGGCAAAACAAAACACATTGACCCCCTCTTCAGCTCCTGTACAAATTGTCCTGGAATTTTTGGCAACAATTTTTAATGAGGGAGCTAGCTCCTCAACAATCAAAGTCCAGTTAGCAGGATTTGACAATTCCTACTTGGCTTCATCTACACTTTGTAATGACTTTTTAAAAGGCGCCTTCCTACTCAGACCACCATATAAAGTTCCTACTCCACCATGGGACTTAAATCTGGTGCTGCAAACCTTAATTCAATCCCCCTTCAAACCAACAGCTAAATGTGAACTTAAATTCTTGACTTGGAAAACTATTTTTCTTGTGGCCATAACTTCTGCTATAAGAATATCAGACCTTCAAGCTCTATTATCTAAATCTCCTTACATGATTTTTCTAAGGATAGAGTGACATTATGTGCCAATGCTTCTTTCCTTCCTAACATGGTATCAGAATCCAATATCAGTCAGTCAATTAATTTACCAGGATATATGTTACATTTATTGGATGTTCACAGGCAATTACATTTTTACTTACATCGAACAAAAAGAAATCAGAAAGGCAGATCAATTATTTGTATCCTTTGCATGGTCAAATTTGGGCAAACCAGTTGCATAGGTCACTTTTGCCAAATGGCTGATGGATTGCATCATGTTTATTTACAACAAGCTGGGCCTAACCTTATCAAAACCTATAAGAGCACATTCGACTAGGTCTATGGCAACTTTCACAGTATTTCTTTCTAAAGCTTCCATGGATGATATGTGCACAGTTGTAACCTGGACCAATCCTCATACGTTTATCACTCATTACAAATTGGATCTGGTCTTTAGGAGAAGAGCAGCCTTTGGCTCAAATGTGCTCAGGAACATCCTTCCTTAGATCTACCCAGGAATTTAAATAGCTGGGGACTGTGTCCCAGTTGTGGAGGATAGAATGAAAATTGACAGCATCAGTTAAAGAAGTTATGTACTTACTATAGCGTTCCATCTGTGATGTCCTTTTCTGTTTTTTGTCAACTTGCCACCTGCCAACCTCCTTCCTTTTCTTACTTGGCTTCTGGAAGAACAAGAGACTATAAGGACACAACTGTCCTTCAGATTGTGCTCCAGATAGGCTCTATAGTTTTAAGTCTTTCCTAAATAGTTTCATAGCTTTCTTTGTATAGATATAGGTATATATATATATATATATATATATATATATATATATATATATATATATATATATATATATATATATATATATATATATATATATATATATATATATATATATATATATATACCTATAACAGCAAACAAGATCTGAGGAGAGTTAGGGTTGGTGATTTATGGGAAAGGGAGGAGCTCGAGAGTTTTAGGTGGCCATAAGCTTTAGTAACGGTCAAGTGGGACCTAAGCATCAGATCTGAACCCAATTGTTGAGGAAGAATGAAAATGGACAACACAGATGGAATGTTATGGTGAGTATATAATTTTTTTTTTCTTTAATAACTCTTGAATAATTTCCATTCTTTCAAACCTATTCTTTAAATTCCTCTCTCTTTACCATGTAGGTGGGAAAGCACCAGTGTCTCATTTTCTTTCAATATCCTGCATTTTTATCTTAGTTTTTATCAGCACATTATCTGAATCAGTTATTGGATGGGTGTCAAAGCTTTCAATCAAATGCACATCTTTCTGTGAAATGTAATTTTTATCCAGTCTATCCCTGTTATTGTACCTTAGGGAATAATATATAATTTCTGTCTCTACTACTGAATTCACATCTCCCATACCAAATATTTTAATAACTTTCTTCAGAAATCTACCCACTTTTGTTATATTTTCCCCTCTAGATCCCCCTCATGCATTCTCACTTTGCAAATCAAGTAATATTCCCTGCTGAAGACTTATTATTTCTCTCAAAATGTTCTTAAACTCTGTTTTGGTAGAATCTAAGTACATTCTAACATAATCCCCTCCTTTGCCAATAGCACCTTACTACCAGAAGTCTACTATTATTGTCTTTCCCTCTCTTCTATCACTATTGCAGTCCCTCTAGCCATCAGTATTATTATTTCCCCTCCATCCAGAAACCCTTTATTTGTCAAATTTGTCAAATTTACATGCTCATTTATTTCCAAATACATTTCCTGCAGCATTGCTATATGCATTCTGTCTTTCTTAATATAATTCAATACTCTTTCCTTTGTCTATACCTGTAAGGCAATTTACATTCCAAGATAATATGGATAGCATAGCCGTTATGATAGCTATTGTTCTCACTTAATAAATATGACAGTTTTTAATGTGTTTTTCCAAATTTTGTCTTACATGTTCACTAATATTTGGCAGGATGATCTTTTATGCAGTTGTTTTTTCTCATCTCCATTTGAACCTGTCACATTTTTCAAGACTTTCTGTTTTAATGAAGAACCCTCAACCAAAAAATTAAAAAACATTTTCAGAACACCCCCATCCTGTGTTAACTCAGAATAAACACACAAAACTATTTACATCTTCAAAAAACTAAGTTTAACCCTCCAGATAGGAATAATTTCCCCAAATTGATGGCTGCATCCACAGAGAATACCTAACCTAAAATTAAGGTCATTCATGCTAAAACCTGTGTTCCCACTTACACTGATTGGTGTCTGCTATTTTCTTATTTCTATTCCTCACCCACATGTGAAAAATAGGCTAAAAGTTAATGTTTTCTTAAAGAATACAAGCTAAGGGAAAAAGCACTGGCTATCTTCAAATACAACTAAATTGTTCACTGTTCTATTAAATACATTAGTTTTCAGGTTGGTAGGGAGGTTGCTATTTTTTATTTCTTATTTGCTTACAACAATTTACAGACTTTATTTTTCACTGAACTGCTTGCCATTACATCTTTAAATTTTACATTTCCTTCAGCAAAGAATACTCAGAAATCTCAAGATTAATTATTTTCACCTGCAGACATCTGGTCTCCATGTGAAAGTAGTTAGAAATGAGAGGAAAAACAGCTTATATATCTGTAGCTGAATCAAGGAATATTTGTAAATTTCATTCAGAACAGAATGTAGAACTGCATTCAGCTGTAGACTTCTTGACTTCCACTGTAAACATTTGCTACAGAAAAAAGCTCATATGTTTGCAGATGCAAGGAACTTGACTTTCATAATTTTGTTATATGTTTCAGTCCTTCTTGTTTACAAAAACAGCCAAGGGCACCAATCTAGAAATACATCCTTGTAAAATAAGGGAAATTATCTTAATTCTGCATATAGTATAATGAATGCACATTTACACCCATCCCCACCCAACAGCCATAAACCACAGCATATTAACTTAATCTTGCTTCTGTCCAGCCTTTCTTCTCGTGTTATACTGCAAGGCCTATATTTCTTACAACTAAAAAAAGTACTTGTTTACTTTAATATCTTAAACACACATGACAGTCAATGACTGGAATCCCCTGTATTTACAATACTCCTCATACGCAATATATAAAACTGCTTTACTGTATAACATGCAGTTTATATCATGAAATGTTTCCCACAAATACTAATAAGAACAAAAACGGTTTTACTAAGTGATTTTTTCCCTTTTAATGTCCTTCTAAACACGAATAACATAAAGCGGGGTATATGCTTTACAGTCCATCCACAAGTTTAATATACTCAGCACTATCGTAGTCTATCATAACTACTTTTTCTTGCAAAGCCATTTTCACAAATGTGATATATTGTTTTATATTTTCCCATTTATTCACTAATTTCAGTGTTGCTGGTCTTCATCATTTCCTTCTCCATCTCCTAACACCAGACTCTGGTTCAAGTCCAAGGTACTACTGATTCTTTTAGTCAACTCCTGTGCTTTATCTATCTTTCTTTCTTTCTTTCTTTCTTTCTTTCTTTCTTTCTTTCTTTCTCTCAAGCTTTTTCCTTTGGAATGTTGGAAAATATTTCACTCTCAAAGAATGAGAAGCAGAGTTCTCTTCTGTTTGCAGGATCCATTTTTGTTAGGTAAATGTGTTTAATTTCCTCTTTAATCTGTTCTGCAAACAAAACTGTCTTTGATCCTCCAGGAAAAATATCCTGAAGACAGCTGGATACAGCTGCTTGAATCTCACACCTTTCTGTCAACATTCCCTGAATGCTGAGATAAATTTGCTTCCCTTCCAGATGCCTAGTTTGGGTTACCTGTGTTATGTGGGACAGCTGTGTTGAGAGAAAGCTGGATGGAAATCAACTTGCCAAACATGAAATGAGGATTGCTATACTCAATATAGGTTCACTGACAAGATACAGCTTGGAAATTGATGACATGGGTGTAAGTATGACGATGAACATTCTCTGTATCCAGGAGATGGAAGGGCAATACAGCAAAGCAACTTCACTAGAGTCTGCTATTCTGGGGAAGGACAGACTCAATATGATGTGGAAACTGTGGAGAGCCTTTTGAAGACAGGGAAGGATATCATCACAATTAGTAATAGATTAATGTAAATCAGACTCCATCTAAAGAGATGGTAATATTTATAATTTCAGCCTATGCCCTATAACACAGTTATGATAGGGTGGAAAAGAGTGCATTCAGACAGCAGTTGCTGACTTACTAGATAAAGCAGGACAGCATTAGTTGGGCCTTGATAATGTGGGACCAGAATGCTCATATCGGGACAGACAGAAGAGGTTATGAAGACTTTCTGGGTCCATATGAGTAGGGCAACAGAAATAAGGAAGGAGAGGTCATTCTAGACTTTTGTCTGTCAAGTAGCTTTAATGGTGGCCACCATGTGGTTTAGCAAGAGAGGTAGACTTCCTCCCAGTAAGAAAAGGACAATGGGGTGTAATCAGAGATGGCAAAGCCATCCTCAGTGAAACTGTAAGCCCACAGCATAAACTACTGGTGGGCACAATCAGATGTAAGCATTGTTCAGAAAAAGCTCCAAGATTCAACAGATACCTGGGAGTTGACTGGAGTAAAGCACAGGAAATCTCGGAAATATTCAGGGTTCTAGGAAAAGAGGAAATAGGTGGACTGGAAAAAGAATGGCAGTGTCTCAAAACAGCATGTGTGAAGACTATAGAACAGGAATGTGACCTAAGCAGGTGTGGAAATAAAGTACATAAAGAAGGCTGGTGGTGGAAAGCAGAAGTTCAGAAAGTTATCGAAAGAAAGGAATGCAGGAAAAGGTGGGAGACGGAAAAGATAGGCTAGGCTAAAAAGGATTTCTGATTGGTTAACAAAGAGGTTGACAGAGCTGTGACAATTGATTAGGAACAAGGTATCACAGGCCCTCTACCATCTTCTTGAATGTGACTCAGCAGATGGAACAAAAAACTCTATCAGGTTGCAAGGCAAAGACAGAAAGATAAAGAATATAGTCATCAGACACCCTTCATAAGGGATGGTAGTAACAACCTACTCACAAGTCCACAGGGCATCAAAGGCAGGTGAAAAGAGTACTTTCAGCAGCTTTTGAATGAAGAAAATGCCACAGAAGTTGTACTTCCCCAGACACAGCCCATGATGAAAGAAGAAGAAGAAGAGCCCACTTCAGAAGAAGTAAGAACACCACTAAAAAAATGAAATCAGGGAAAGCAACAGGTTCAGATGAGGACATAGCAGATATGATCAAGATTATTGGTGAGTTAGGGGAGAAAAAGCTTCAGAGGGTACTCGTGTAGTATGGAGAGAAGGGCATATCCCAGATGACTGGAGATTAAACATTCTAGTGCAAGTGTACAAGAACAAAGGGGACAGTCAGAACTATGGGCAGTGCAGAGCTATCAAACTCATGTCACCCTGGATGAAAATGCTGGAAAGGTGATCAATAAAAGAATATGCAGAGCAGTAGAAAGTAAGATGGGAGATGAGCAGTTCATATTTAGATCAGAATGGAGCACAAATGACCCAGTGTTTTCGGTGAGATAGATAACTGAGAAGAAGATACAGATGAGAGAAGAATCCAACTGGGTATTCTTAGACATGGAGAAAGCATATGACAAGGTCCCAAGAAAGCTGATTTGGACAGTCCTGTGGTGATTCGATGTCCCAGAAACATTGGTAGAATTAATTGAGACTATGGGCAAGGAGTGAGTGACACAACTATTTTTTTTAGATTCACAGAGGAATTCCCACTGGGTATGGCTCTGCATCAAGGCTCAGCTCTAAGCCGTTCATACTGTTGATAGACTACATTAGCAAACAGATTGGAAGGGAGAAATCAACAAAGCTGCTGTATGCAGATGATGTGGCATTAAAAGCAGATGCTGAACAAGAACTTCAGCAGATTATAGGGGAATGGAATGTAAAACTGAGGGCTCATGGGATGAAACTGAATACAGGTAAGACAGTTGTCATGGCAGCAGAAACTTGGGGGTAGTATGTGACAGGAGCATGCCAAAGAAGCTGAAAAGCAAGGTGTACAAAACAGTGGTATGGCCAGACCTACTGTATGGGCAGTGAAGACAGAGCAGTTGCGGAAGCTAGAAGTGATGGAGATGAAGGGCCAGAGATAGGTGGTAGAATGCACACTGTAGGATAGAAGAAAAAGAAGAAGAAATGAGGACATCAGACCAGAAGCCAAGATAGCTCCATTTCCAGAGATGGTCAAAGAGAACCGATTAAGGTGATTCAAGTGCATATACAGGAAAGCAGAAGGTGATCTGTTAAAGATGATTTGGGAGACACAGGAAGGAGGTAAGAATAAACAAGGAAGTCCTTTGAAAAGATGGATTGATTGTGTGAGAGAACAGCTGTGACAGTCAGGCATAACTATCAAAGAAGGTAGGAGGCTGGTATTGAAATAAGAGAGAGATAGTAACAGGTCAAGTGGAAAAAAGGGGGCTGATAATTATGGCAGGAAGTACAGTAGTGGTTTTATATTTTCGGAAGCAAGAAAGAGTGGACTATTCAGAGGTGTAAACTCTAGATAGTTAATACTCATAAACAGATTATGATTGCAAATCTTTTTGTCTGCTATATTTTACCCCATGGCTGTGATTTTGGCAATGTATCACATATGTTTTATATATGTAGACGTGTCACTGAGTTTCAGCTTCCTAACACTGCAGCTACACTACAGATCACTACTGAAATCCATCTAATAGGTTAGTAAACAGATAAAATTAAATCTGACTGCATATTTTACATTGTTAGGGGAGGCTTCATGCTGCTCTGTGCTATAGTGCTGTTTCTGCCTATGTTATCAGATTTGACATGGAAACAATCTCTGAAGATCAGGAAGTAAAACTTTCTAATTTATTTATCATCTACTGCTACTGTATTGCTATTTTTAATTATTTGTGGTACTGTTTAGTGTGTATGTGTTTGCTGATACTAATTTGAAACATTCTGACCTTGGTTTTCTGGGTATCTGATCATTGCAGCCATTGAAACAAGTGTTTTTTTTGTTTGTTTGTTTTTTGTTTTTGATTGGCTTTAAATGTTCCTACAGCTTTATATTGTTCTGTTTTGTATGCCATTGCAATCCATTTGCCTGGTCTGCTACAAACTGTGGAATAGCGCTACTGGTTCATACTGACTTCATAGTGACTTAGACCTGCTCTACCAAATTTGACTTGAAACCAGTCCCAACAAGATCAGGGTAGCCAGTCTTTCATTTTTCCCATCTTGTACTACTTTATTGTTAATTTTGCTGATTTGTGGTACTTTTATTGTATCAGTGTTTTCTGTTAATTTGGGATAATTTTACTCTATCATTTGAAAAAATGTAAATTGTTGGTGTTCTTCGTGTCTAGATATGCCAGACACTCACGCAAGTGCTTTTCTGATTAGTTGTTAGCTTTTTTTTCCTCTCTCTAGATTTATATTGTTTTGTTTTGTGCACTTTTCTCTCTAGATTTATATTCTGTTTTGTGCACCATGCACTCCATATGGCTGGACTGCTCTGAGCTGTGCAACATTGCTACTACTGTATATTGACTCAGACCCACTTTACCAGATTAAACCTGAAACCAGTCCTTAAAACGTCAAGGAAATAAACCTTTATAACTTGTTTACTACTGAGTGCTACCTTTTTCATCATTTTGCTGATTTATAGTACTACTTAGTGTGCTAATGCTTTATTTTTAGAACACTTTTGACATTGTTTATTTTAGGAAATAAGCTAAGTTACTGGTGTTCTGACAGTCTAGTCATATCAAGTAATATAACAAGCGTTTTCCTGATCGGCTGTTCAGTTTTTATATTGTTTTGTTTTAGGCATCTGGCTGATCTGCTCAATGTGTCCCTTAGTCACAAGTAGTTCTTTAAATGTGGTTATGGCCTATGTAGTCACTAAACTATCCCCCATTACATTCAGTCTTGTATCCCACTTAAGACTTGCATGGTTGATCAATGCTTATTATCCCATAGCCCAAGGACCTCTTGTTACACCAAGCTGCAGCCTCTACATCCTGCACTGAGAAACATTTTGCTGCACCAAGCTATGCCATTCTCCAGTTGTCATAGTATAGCGACACCCTTTTCTTTATCGAGATTTGGCTGCACAGAGTGCAACTTTGCTGTGACAAGTTGGTCTCAGGTTAGTATAGGTTAATCTCTACAAGTCCTAGGCTATTAGTTATCATTCTGCTAGGTATACAGTTTAAGTCATAAAATCCTGCTTTATCAGTAACTTAGAAATATGTAGGCTATTAAGGCCTACGGTAGCTAAAACTCTGTCTTACGTCTATGCTACCCTACCTACTTTTTACCAGCTTCTGTAACCAGGGGATTGAAGCCTCTCATTATGCACTCTGTTGATAGTTTGTTAATACTAGGCACACTGAGGCAATGCACAAACTGCCAGATATTTGATGAAACCCACTTACTTTTACCACACTTGGAATCTACATGCAATAGGATTCAATACTAAATTTGTAGGCTAGACTCCCATCAAAACATACTATCAGTACTCACTTGGTTATCAACACCCATACCCACCTCACACTAGGATGCAACTTACAAAAAATAAGCCTTCTTATGCTGAGGTACGTCCCCCTAAGCTTCAAAGGCTTCCAAGGTATAGACCTGACACATAAATTCCTCAGCAACACAAAGATACACGACCAACTTAACATACAGCACCATCTGACATGAACACCATAAAGATAGATCAGGTAGTTGGCATACCCAAACCTTTAAGACTACTTGGGTGATGCCACTACACATGGAAATGTCATAGCTGTAGGGAGCTGCATAGTGAGACACAAAGATACACCAGTCACCTTACTGAGAAAAGTAAAGGTGACTGTGAGCTCCTTTTCAGGTGTCAAGATGCAATAACTTGCAAAGGCACTCAAGTTCCTTCCCTCCAGGCATGCATGCAACAAGACTATTGTTCATGTGGGTATGAATGATTTGAGATGCACACATCCTTGGATTATTTGAAGAGAGACATAATGGATATGTCTGAATATGCGTCTGAGGTTGGTATGTAGCTAGTCTTGAGCAATATCCCACCTTTGCCAAAAAAGATGCCACAGCATAAACAAAAGATAATTGACTTCAGCAGACTTCAGGTGGCTTAGTTATTAGTGTCATTCCAAAGGATCCATTATGTGTAGAAGATGGTTAACAGACCTACCAGTTTTACCAGGGATGGCCTGTGCCTCTCTCCTCAGGGCTTTTATATATTTAACAAAACTTTCTCCACTCTCTCAGTGCATTGTTTGAGTAATGTCAGTCTCTTCCATCTATCATCCTAGACAAAACCACACCCATATAGTATAACATAGAGCTGCTCAGTGCTAGAAGCCTCATTAAGAAACTGCCATTTTCAGTGAAACATGGTGCCAGTAAAGTGATTAACGCAGCCTCATTACCAGGATTCAATACTTATCCCCTGGTTCAGACCCTCTACTGAAGTTGTCCAAGTTACCGGTTATAACACGTCCACATTTCTCTGCAGTGTCATCATATCAGAGCTTATGTGTCAAGATAAATGATCTTGAATACTTCCACTTCTTATTAACTACCAGTAACATATCTTACCATATCTTAGCCAGCTAAAGAATACTGTCTATGGCAGCCAGATGATTAGACATACCACAACAAACTTGAGTCCCTCACCATTAACCCAAGTGCTAATATTTTAACTATCCATCCATAAACTGGAAAACCTAAACTACTACAAATAAATCTACTCAGTGCTTCCTGCATGTCATCTCTTCAAACTCTCTAGAGCACACAGTGTATTCCTTTACCAGGAGCTGAAATGTACTGGACCCATTTCTTACAAATCCAATCCTATTATGCAATATTCCTATAGTTACCCCATCACTGGTTAGTTCTGGCCACAGTTAATTGGTTTCCGCCATAAGCATCCAACATAATCTGCCCACAAACTCTACTGTCTTTTGACATTTTTCAAAGGCAAATTTACTACAGCTAGCTGATGACTTGAAGCACTTTAACAACCTCCATTCCCCGAGGCGGCAGTAGCCAATACTGATGGATTTGCAATTGATTTCCTTTCTCACCTCAATGCCTGTGTCAAGATATTGCTCTCAGTCTGACACAATTATAATGCTAAGTTAAGAAACAAACCCACGTGGTGGAACCTTAGTAGAAAAAGCTATATAAGAAAGCAAAAATAAAATCTTCTCATCCTGTGGAATAAACTGAAAACATCATGCTCCAAAAGTGAATTCAGGAAGGTAAAGAATTTAGGAGCAAAATCAAATTTGTCAAAGCTAAGCATGAACTGACAATTTTATGTATTTATTTATTTATATTCGTTTAACAAGGTGGTGCACTGATCTCAATGGACTATTTGCAGGCACATCCTAGGTGAATAAGATCACATAAGAAATGAACAAACATTTGCAGATACAAGGAAATGCTATAAAACCTATCCTTATTTACAGATGCAAAAATATGCTACGACATTTAGTCCACGAAGCAGTTTACAAAATTCAAAACATGGATAGAAAAATGGAATTATGTTTAGCAGAGTTTTTTTTTTGGATAAAATGTAGTCATAATGACTGAGATAGCTTATGCTACATGGATAGCAGCATATCATTATATAGATAGGTATGAAGACATTAGAATACGCAAGTGACAACAGTTGTAGGAAAGGATACCATGGGGAGAAGACAGAGAAATTGAGAGGAAATCACCACTTCTGTCAAACTTTAGGAACAATATCTGACACTCTACCAGTGGAATACTCAACATTATATCTACTCAGCCCCTCAGGACACAGATAACATACTAACATAAAATGTTAGCTCAGACTATTTTGCCCCATCCCCATAGATTCTACTCTGTATGACATCATGTCTGCAACCTTCTAAAGTCAGCTTCTAGCAAGTCCTAAAGACACTCTTTGAAGTTAAAAGTGCTAGCTCTGAGGATGTCTGGTGATGGTGCTACAAGTTAAAAGTGCCTCTCTGCTCTCCGAGTGACTTAAGCTATAATTTAAAATGTTATTCACCCTCCTTTTAGACTTTAGTTAAATGTGAATAGATTACGAAACATCTGCATCTCTAATGAAAAAAACGGGATGGCAAAAATCTAATCCTTATAAAACTTGGGCTGAAAAGATTCCAGCAGAACAGACTTAATGCCACATAATTTCCAGTGGATTCTTACTACATAGTTCAATACCCCCCCCCCCCGATTGTGGAGAGCAAGATGACTGACTAGATAAGGTCTATTTGGAAGTGAGAAAGTTAAATAACACATAGCTGGATTATATCAAGCAGAAGGAGAAATGTGTGGATGAAATTGAACAAGGTTCCTCCTTGCAGTCGGATGAGTTAGAAATGCTGAAGAAGATAGAGGGCGAACATACCATACCACCCGATTAGCTGAAACAGAGGCCTTCCAGGAGGAAGTGTGAAGGAAACTGTATGAGATGGAGGATCATGAGAGAATTGAAAATCTCCAACAGATTCATGAATATACCTGAAGGAGCAAAAGGTGGAGCGTGTTGTGGATTTATGATCACCCGGTTAAGCAAATGGACTGGACTGCTGTTGGAGAAAGTCCCATTAGACAGAGCACATAGGCTTTATATTCTGCAAGGCAACTCATCTAGATTCCATAGACCAATACTGATAAAAGTACAGACTTGGTTGAAAAAACATTTGTTTGGAACTTTGGAAAAAAGGCAAAGTGCTGATAATACAGAGTAAAAGGGTCTTTGTAGACTAAAACTTCTCTCAGGGAATGCGACTGAAACAAAATACATTGTTGTCCTGTATTAAGCTCTGTTGAAGTCTGCAGATGTGTTTCAGGATAAACTATCCAGCTATATCTAAATATTTTTTTTTCTGACTGGAGCTTTAAACTATCCAGCTATATTTAAAATATTTTTTCTGACTGGAGCTAAGACCTTCATGGGCAGTGACTGAACACAGGAGGTTTTGCATCAATATAAGCTTGACTTTAATCATAAGGGGAAGCATCCATGACACATGCCCAACAAGGCAAACTGTCAAAACGTAATGGTCAGCTAATCTGTTTTCCCTCTTTAGAGGAAAGATGCAAGGCAAGCAATGTGATATGGTGCTCCAGATGAAGAGAGTGTGGGAAACCCTAGAGTCTATTGAACAGGACTTGGAATAATGACTGAGCATGGACACTTGATAAGGATGCTGTAAATACTTTGGATTCTGCTGCTAAATTAAACTGTGCCATGTAATAAGACAATGAACTGAAACAATCAGGGAGACTGAGGCTTGGACATTTTGTTCTTTTACTTCATTTGGAGTTAGGGGGTACTTAAAGTATGCTTAGATGTTCAGTTAGGAGGGACGTTTTACCAATAAGAATCATAGTAACGAACAATGAAAAGTTTCTGTCATTTCTCCAATGTGGTACGCACCAGCATAAGAAAGGGTTACAACCTGCAAATTGCCTACTGGGGCAGGGCACCCTTTGAGTTGGTAGGCCAGTAAAGATATTTGAATATCTTATGTGATTTAACAATGTATGGACAGAGGGAACTAGTGGTGAAATTCATATGGCGGAGGGAACTATTGGTGAGCATTAACTATTTTTTGCCTCCCAAATCTACAGTAACTGAAATTAAGCGTATTTACTGGGATACAACAGATTTTACACAAGGAGTGGGTCTTTATTAAGAAGACTGGAATTTAATGACATCTATGTGAGAAATATGGGAGAAGGCAAATGCTTTCTGAGACATTAAATTACATGGTTGTAAAGATATGGGGAAAAGTCAGTTAGGTGACAATTTTTTTACTTACAATTCAAGACACTACGGTACCAGAGCTAGACTGCACCATGTTTATATATTGGGTTAATATGAGTGCTTAATTAAATCAATACATGTTTACCCAAAAATAATTTCAGATAATGTGATGGTACACATGCAATTAAACCTCCAAACCAGAAGCATCAGAGGGTGTCTCCCAGATGGTTAAATTTAATTTGTAAACAAGAACTCTTGATGTGATGGTATACAGATGAATTAAGAAGCATTGGAAAAGAATTAGGATTATTAAACCCGTGGTGGTGGTGCTGCGGTAGCGTTGTTGCCTCACAGTAAGACGGTCTCTGGTTCAATTCTCAGCTAGAGCGTCTTCTGCGTGGAGACATGCATGAATGGGTGTACCTTTGTTGAAGGTTGCACGTCAGGGCTGATAAAACTCGGCACGTAAAAATAAACTATCAATCATTAGCGGACCGGAGTTCCATTGTGGCGACCCCTAACCGCGAAAAGCCGAAAGAAACAACATATAAGCTGGGACGATTTTAAGGATATACTAAGTTCCAAAATTTTAGAAAGGATCAACAAGAGGTATGAGCAGGAATGTGATATTACCCATAAACATGAGGCAATCAAAAGACTACAGCAGAAAAGTCCCTGTCTAGAGGAGGATGAGAGGCATGTATTTAGCCGTTTAGAGCAGCAGTGGTTAAGCAAACTTGATGAACTGTTACAAAGAAAGCAAATGACAGTTGGGCTTTTTTTTTATTTTGAGAATTCCCTTAAACAACAGAGGAAATTAACAGCTAGATTGAGGCAGCAAAAATGTGGAAAGATAGGTCCTAAAATTGAGAAATCCAAGTACAGGTGCACTGAAAATGGACCTAGGGGTATTCAAGAGATATTTGGTAATTACTTCAAGGAGTCGTATCAATTTCAGTGGGTCAGCAGAGACTGGAGACATTCCTTAGAGACATTTTTGGCAGAGCTTCACTTGAAGTGGCTGAGTGAGGAGGAAGGACTTAGCTTTGTTAAACCCATTACTGTACAGGAAATCAATGATCAGCTAGGAAGACAGACCTCATACAAAACTCCGAGGTTGGAGAACAGCTGTAGTTGGCTCTCTCTACAATGGTGGTCACACCATTGATCTTGGTAAGTACAGGTCCATCTAGCATTTCTAGGACAATATTGCTTCTTTCCTGGGAGTTACCAGGTTCCACCCAGCAGTGGTCTGTACTCTTCTTGAGCACACACTTTCTAGGCTCTGCTTAGTGATACTACCCGCTTCCGTTGTACTCTTTGACAATTATGTTTACTAATAGGTATTTTTTTAACTGAAGGATTAGAAAATAATTTGGATGTTTTATTGATTTAAACTTCACTTGTTTTAGATACATGATTAACTTAAAAGCTGTTTTTGGTCCATGTAATACAACTGATGGTATTATCCTAAAGGAGATATGCTTGCAAAAAGCCTATAAAGGATTGTTAAAAAGACCCAGTAGTTAGCTTCCCCATATGTCTTTGATATGTATGATCTTAGCAATCAGGTCGCTCACTCTAGAGTGAAAAATATGATTGCCTGTGACTACTGTACATTGTTTTGGAGACTTTCTCCTTTCATCAATGTTTTGTAATTATGGAATTGGCAAATATAAGTTTAGAGGGGTGTGGAGGAACAGGAAAGATGCCCCCCTACAAAAACACTTGATCCAGTGTCGCCTATTTTCATTGGATTCAACACATGGGTTGTCAGATCTAATCGGTTCTGACCTCGGCACCATCTCTGAAACTTCACGGATCCAGGGCTCTGATTACTCCCCTAACCATAATACCCTCCAGTCTGCCTTGGTACCACAGATCTAGTTTACTGCCTGAAGCTTCCTATGTGTTCTACAAGGGCTCTCCTTTAAAATGTGCATTCTTTGTTGCTTGAGGTAAATTTCCTGCAATTTCCTCTCCTACCAGTAGAGCTGTCTCTCCAGGTTTATTTTTCTGCTATAGTTGTCAAAACAAAAATGACATAGTTTATAGATAGACAGTAAGAGATAGTTATCCTTGGCATTAGACATTTTCTTCAAAACTCTATAGTCCTTCAACTAGCGATAGTAATTAGATTATTGATATATAGTTTTATATATGTTTTTTATATATATATATATATATATATATATATATATATATATATATAGCTATATCTATATAGTTTTTTGATTGTTTTTGTAGTGTTGGCTGAAGCTTTGCTTGTGTTTTCTAGAATGTCTGACAGCCAGAGTTTAAAATGAATGCTGAATGCGGGCACAAAATCCCCCCTCAGGATCCGCATTTGTTTATTGCTTGGGCGTTGCCCATCTTGAGTCAGACTGTGAAGCCTGTGCCTCTTTTGGCATGAGGGCTCTCCAGATGCGCAATGAAAAGCTAATTGTCAAAGGCCTTCTTCCTCCACAACAGGGTCTTCATCCACTGCTGTGGCCTTCCCAGCCAAGAAAAAAGTGGATCCTATAACTGCTACTGTTAAGTAGAGCTGGGGGGAGGGCATGGGTGGCTCCGCCTTGTTAGTCATCATTTGCTTTTTTCTCAGCATAGTGATTCTGACTGCCGTGTTTATTTTTGTTTCCACTCAGAAGTCATATTTTTAATCACTGACTTTTAAAATTGGCTTCATGTTGATATGGCAGTCCACTTGGCTAAAGGGAGTGTAATAGCAAATTTTTTTCTCTCTCTCTCTCTCTTGTCCAAGATTGGTTGAGGCGATCTGTTGTCACACTTGTTTTGCTCTCAATTGTCTGTGTGAATCTTATAAGGAAGAGAGAGAGAGGATACTTTGGCACCTTAGCCATGTGTCAGCTGGATTATATTACATTTGTTTGATGGTAGAAGGCTACAGTAAGTCTATCAACTTTGCCCTTTAAGTGTCATCCCTACCTTTTACCTCATTTTACCCAACTGTCCTGTCCTATGTCCTCTTGAATGCATTTGTTAATTATATCTCCTCCATAAACTCCAGTACTCCATTCCTTGGGTCCACATACACTTCAAAAAAAAATAATTTCTGAATAATCCAGGTAGTAGCTTGACCCTGCAATCTGCTGTCTTTGCCATTTGTCCATATGTCCTTCCTGTTTATGATTACTCCTTCAAATCTCCCTTACATGATCTTTTGCATCCATTTAATGTCTGTCCTGTCTCTTCTGATCTGTAGAGAGAATAACTCCAGCTCCTTTAGCTTCTGGTCATATCCCTTCTGTATCACGGACTCTTCTGATGGCTTTCCTCTGAACATTTTCCAACAGCTTTTTATGGCTGCTAGAATTGCAGACACTGCTCAAGATTTGTCCTGACCAGAGCTGGGTAGAACAGAAGCATTTCCCCTTTGGTTATGAAGACTAACCACATGAGAATACCTTCCATTATTCTTTTTACTGTTCCATTAAACTCTCATTGTGCTCCTGGTGGTCCAGTTCCAGTGTGATAAACAGTCCCAGATCCCCTTTTCTGCTTTGCTGGCATTAGTTCTATCCATCCAGCTGATACTTTGCACCAGGACCTTTGCTGCCTAAATCCAGTACTTTGTCTCAAATGCCATCTTTCTACTCACTTGGTCAGCCTTTCCAGATACTTCCTTAGGATGTTCTTCATATTCATCACTGCTGCAGTAACTTTAGATATATGTGTTATATCCTGCCAATGATATAACAGCTGGCCAGATTCCAAAGCTTCAGGGCACCTTCCACATGCTCAAATTGTGTAGCAGCTCAAACTGAGCTGACTAAAAGACAAGTTTGGGCATGTAGCCCTTAAGAGCTTTACTGCCTCCAAAGAGTATACAAATCTGGGGCCTTGGAGGGTCGACTGTTGGCTTGTGCTGTTCTTTGCTGCACAGATTAGTTCTCTTTGGGGGGAAAAAACTTCCATTTTCTTAAAACTTGATGTTTTATTACTTTCATCTTTAGAAAAGTTATTTGAAAGCTACAAGTGTTGTTATTTTAACAGACTGTCTTTAAGACTGTAGCATTCTTTTAAATAGACCACTGTTTTCTCTCTGTCAAGTTTAAAAGTAGTGTAAACTAATTGAAAACATATCTCCTGTAGAAAAAGTGTGTTTATTCTTCCACTGTTTGGCTGCAATAGTGCTTTAAAGTGCTTTTCTACAGTGTTTTATCTGTCAAAAAAGTAACTTTTTTTGGGCTGGTGGTTTTACTGTCATTGCTGCTTATCTTCCACAGGAAAGAGGCACCATTTTCAGCTTGACCATGAAACATATTACAGGTCCCATGATCAGTCCTTTTTCCAGACACAAAAATAAACAGTTGAGCAAAGAGCCTTTGCCACCACAGCAGGCTAGCAATTTGCCTCAGGTGCAGGTGGATGACAATGCTGTGGTTACTTGTACTTCAGACCTCTCATCTTTTACCTCAGATCCCTCTGGTATAGTATCACAGCCACAATGGGCCAAGGGTGTTGGAATCCCTTCAGTGGGCAAGAGAGAAACACTCTTGTCAGTCCTGGAAGAAGGAACAGGGAAGGTTACCCTGTTGTGTCAGAATGCTGTGCCCATCCCTGGGGAAGCAACTGCCATTGATAACATGGTTGGCCCCATTTTTCCTGTCAAAAAGAAACAGAAAACCAAGCATGTTTCTACTCTTCCTCAAATTTCTTTGGATAGAAGTAGCTAACTAGTACTGGCTCAGGATTTAAAGTAGCTTCTGGTAAAAGAAAGACAGATTCCTTTTTTCCTGAAGAGATTCAAGATTCTGGATCCGAACAGGAAGATGCAGGTGCAGATTCAAGTCTTTGTACTCAGATTTCTGATTCAGACTCAGTGGAGAGCTCAGTTTCTGATTCTCCCTGTTGAGAGTTGTCTTTCTCAATGACTATTGCTAGAATGTCCCAGTGTTTTCAGTGGGAGAACATTGAGGTTTCTGAGTCCCTCAGAAAATTCTATGAGCTGTTGCAGAAGAATTTTCTAGAAATTACATCTATTCCTCCTGTCCTGTGTCCTGTAAAGGACATGCCTGTTACTGCTGCCATTTTCCTTAGTCTGCTGTGCCTAAAAAGGCAGATAGGATGTATAAAGTCCCTCAGTCTTTTACATTTTTATGCACTATTCCCAAACCTGACCCAACAGATGGAGGCCTTGTTGATTCCACTGTTGCTAAGCACTAAGTTAATTCCAATCTTTCTCTTCCTAATAAAGAAATTATTGATAGGTAAGGGGAAAAAGTGTACACTTCTGCAATTTTGATTTTCAGAACTTTGAATTGTCGGGCTCATATGTTGAAAGTTTTTTTCTGACAAATTCTGAAAGTATCAAAATACTAGTGACCACAGGAAATGCTGTAAATAATACAAATGCCAAAACTACACAGCAGTGCAGAAAAGAAAGCCAGTAAAGGTCCATACATCTGTAGGCAAAGAATAACTTGTTTGAGAATGCATCACAAGTTAATAACTTTATACTGCACAAAAACAAGGGTACTTTCAGATGTGGCAGTTCTACAGTGTTGGATGGTGGTTAATAACAGTAATTTATTTTTACCAAGCCTGGATAAGTTTATTCCTACTGATGGACACCACACTTGTGCCTCTAAAAGAATAGTATACATGGCATATTGTACCATCTGTCATGCATTCTACATAGGCAAGACTGAGAGATGTCTTAGACAGAGAATATATGAGCACTTATATGATCTAAACAGGGGCAAAGACATCAAAGCCCTCTATAGTCATCGTTTAGTTTGTCCCTCAGCCAAATTTAAATTCTGGGTGATATAGCCAGTTCAGATTCCAGAAAGGGGTGGCGATTGGGAAACCAGGTTGGAATATCAAGAGATGATATGGCAAATGTTTTTTGATGCTTGTGTAAACCCTGGTTTAAATGACCACCTTTCTATAGTTCTGCCTTGAAACTAAAAACAAACATTTTATAACATCTTTGTTGTCGTGTTTATGAGATTCTATATACTTTTGTAAATAATATTTGTGTACATATATTTTTGTAAATATTTTTACTAAATTGTGTTGTGCATATGTGTGTGTATATGTTAAACAAGAGTACACACATTTCTGTGGTTTCTTTAAATTTTCAAATGTTGTGTAATTAACTTACAGCCAGTCACATTCAAGTTTTGATTATTTTAACAGTTTGTTTGTGACAATACACCATTCTGATGAAGTTTCCATGGGTCAAACAAAAGATTTTGGTCACTGCGAGGGAATACCTCAGGATTTTGGGTCTCATGGCATCAATGATTCTCATGACACCACTGGCAAGATGCCACATGAAAAAGATACAGTAGTATCTGAAACCTCTTTGGCCCCACCGTCAGTGCCCCTTATGTTTTCAGATCCTGGTGCTGGGGTTTGTCAGAAGAGAATTCTTTTGATGGAGACAGCAGATTTCCTTAAGCTAGGTTTCCCCCTCTCGCTCCCTGCTCCAAAGCAGTCAGTCACCATAAATGCTTTGAACTTTGTTTGGAAAGGAGTTTCAGGAGAGATAAAAGTGCAGGGGGTGTGGGACACCAAGAACAGATGCAAGTAACTAAATATCAAGGAGATGCTTGCCCTGATCAAGGCACTCAACTCTCTGAACCAAATTTGGTCCTCATGACCTCTTCAAGTGGTTATAGGAAATACCACAGTCATGACGTACATCAACAAGCAAGGGGGGAACCCAAATGTATTCACTTTGCAGATTGCCCATGTTAGCTTGGGATATAGTTTCACAGCACAATCTCACTCTACAGGCATCCTACATTCCAACATAGCAGAACTGTGTGGCAGACAAGCTGAAGAGGACCAGGACAGACCATCACAAATGGAAACAAGATCAGGGTGGTCTTCCAAGAATTGATTTATCTCTGGAGGATTCCTCAAGTAGACCTGTTTGCCTCCTGTCTGAACAATTAACTGAGAAAATTCTGTTCCAGGACTCCATGCAAGAAGGCCTGGAAGACAGATACCTTTTCTTTGGACTGGAATATTCTTGTATGCCTTTCCACCATTTCCACTAATATTCAGGGTAGTTTTGAAGATTCAGAAGAAATTCCCCAAGATCATTTTGGTGACTCCCTTCTGGCCCACCCTTCTTTTGGAAATGGCCAGGGGCAAGTACCACAAGCTTATTCAAAGACTGGATCTGCTCACAAAAGACCAAGGGTGTTTCATACACCCCAACATCAACTGTTATCAGTTGACTGTCTGGATGATAGGGTGTTAATTCTTTTCAGACACCTGTTTTCTGAGGACATACAGCAGATACTAATGTAGGCAAGAAAGCCTGCTACTAGAAAAATCATATATTAGCGAATGGAAAAGGTTTTCTAGCTGGTGCAAACAACATAACCAGCACCCATTCAGGACTAGTTGTTCTCTGGTTTTACAATATTTTTGTGAGTTACTATCCTATGGCATTTCTTCATTTATTGGCTATTCAGCATGTCTGCCCATGGTTCCTCCTCTTTGAATGCAGTCTCATGTCAAAGTGTTCTTGAAAGTGGTTTTGCATAGGAGGCCTCCTAGAAAAACAGTGGCCCTTCCTTGGGATCTTAATGTTGTGTTAGAGAAGTTAACACTTGCTGCAGTTGAACCAGCTATTATGGCTGACTTGGGATTCTTAACATGGAAACAGTTTACTGATTGCTCTGACTTCTTCAAGAAAGGTACATGGGTTGCAAGCTCTTATGGTGAGTCAACCCTATCTCATTTTCCACAGGGACAGGGTTTCTTTGAGAACTAATCATTCTTTTATGCCTAAAGTGGTAACCAAATTTACTTTAATAGCCAAAGTCCAACGTTCCACAAGTAAACGCTAGCACAACGTAGGTAAAAGTCAAATAAATTAAACAGAAAAACGAGTGCAGCGAAAGTAAGATAAAGCACAAAAATTTAATTCCAAATGGGTGTACACAAACGGATGAGCGCTTTCACAAAAATAGCTTCTTCAGATCCTGCTGACAACCCCACAGATCTGCTCCTTATATAATTGATCCAATTAACCAATTAGTCAAAATAATGCTCATCTACATTACATAGAAGCAAATATATAAATATAAAAAACATATGTATAAAGAACAAATATATATAAAAAATACTTCTATAAAACTAGGTAAATTAAGATGAATAAAAACTGAAAATATATATAAATACTAAATGTACAAAAAATCCATCAAATATACACAGATAACAGTGTTCAACACATGAAGCTGAATTCATAGGACATGCTTTACTATCATAATGACTGGTTTAGGCAGCATGGGTATATATGAAAATAAAATTATCTGATGTTCCTACGCTGTCTCAACTTGGGTTTGATAGAGGCCCTATTGTTCAAACCATGTTCCCTGTCTGCCTTTAGTGTGATAATCCAGTCAGTCTCCTTAGCTTCTGTGTGATTCATGATGTCACCACCCCTCTTATTAACAGTAATGATCTCTAAAACCCTGAACAAAAAGGTATGGTCTCAATCATTAGAAGCTACATGTCTCGCAAGGGCGTTATGAGGGGTGCTTTTCCTTATGTGGTAAATGTGTTCCCTCATTCTATCCCGTAATGGACGGTTGGTTTTCCCAACATAAAAACTTGTGTAAGCCTGGCAAGTGGCTAAATACACCACATTCGATGTCATACAATTAGCATCTGCCCTAGTAGAATAAGTGACATGTTCATCTGGATGTATGAATACCTCACTACTATCTATGAAGGAACAAAAATTACAGTGACCACACGGCTTAGTATATCCATTATTCATCATAGTCTTATCAGATCTAGGATAACACAATAATCATTTCAAATTATTCCTATTCCTATAGAGAAAGCCTGGTGTCTCTCCCACAATATGTTTCAATTCATCATCTACAAGGAGAATATCCCAGTGCCTGTTGATAATTTCCTTCACATCGTATAGATCAGAAGTGAAATAAGTAGAGAATTTAACGGGTGCACATATCATGTGATTACCAGTCACCTCATACTGGTTTCTGGGTCCAAAATATGGTAAACCTGTAGTGGAACGTAAATTCTCTGCCTCTTCTAAGTATGATGTAATCTCACCATCACTATATCCCTGGAATAATAGTCTATTCCTGAGATTTTCTAATTCCAAAGAAAAGCCACTGTCAGTCGGATTAAGTCTAGAAGCTCTAATAGCTTGTCCTTTCATGATGTTCTTAAAGACAAAGGGTGGATGCATACTAGACCTTAGTAGCAAGGAATTGCGATGGCAAATCTTACGATGGACACCTGTATTGATCAGATTGTCCATTAATCTCTCAACATATAAGTCTAGGAACTCAATCCTATGTGCTGAATAATTCATAGTAAAGGTGAGAAATGTCGTTAGACTATTCATAGTTGTTAACATTAATTCCAATTGTGCGTTGTTCCATTCCAAAGGACAAAAAGGTCATCAACGAACCTTCTATAGAACACAACGTGTCTACAAAACAAGTCATTCTTAAACAGAATGTGCTCCTCACAATGGCCAAGGAACATGTTGGCATAACTATTGGCACAAGGTGTGCCCATAGCTACGCCATCCCGTTGTCTATAAACCTGATCCTGAAACATGAAAAAATTGTTCTCTAAGACCAACTCCAAGAAATGTACCACAAGATCTACCAACACTACAGTATAGTTACTGTGTGCTTGCAAGTAACGTGACACATAATCCAACCCTATATCATTGGGGATCACAGTGAATAAAGATTGAACATCAAAAGTGACAAAGATATAATCACATAACATTCCTGAATTGCCAATGCATTCATATAGATCAACTAAGAACTGCTTAGAGTCCTTTAACACTGTAGCATTATTGTTCAGCACACATCTCAGATGTTTTTCTACAAACACTGATAAATGCTCAGTGACCCAGCCACAACCAGAGACTATCGGTCTCATGGGTGGGTTCCCTTCATCTTTATGAATCTTGGGGAGTCCTTGTATGATTGGTATAATGGGTGCCCGAATCATAAGACATTCATATATCTCCCTGTCTATCAAATTACTGCTAAATATATCAAAGAGTGTATTACTTATATATCTAACGACAGAATGTACATCATCAATGGAAGTAGATTCATAAAATGTATCCTGTAACATTAGGGTCATGGCCTTTACATAAAAGGACATATCCATAACAACAACCTTGCCACCTTTATCAGCTGGTCTGATAATAATAGTAGGGTCACTCTGTAACTTTCTAAGGCACTGACGTTCTTGGGGGGTCAAATTATCCCTCTGTCTCTGTCTATTTGTTCTTAAATTACTGTTATAATAATTATACAGTTCATCTTCAGTCAGTCTAAAAAATGCTTCAACTAAAGGATGATGTATAGGTACAAAATCACTCAAGTTCTTAAAGATAAAGCCCTTAGTTTGAAAAGGTTCTTCTTGAGAGTTGTTATACATAAGCTTAAGCATTACATTCCTACAAAATAACTTCAAGTCTAAGATGGTATCCGTTAACTTGCTTTGACTCCTAGGAATGAAGTTTAAACCTCTATTCAAAAGGTTAATGTCATCACTGGTCAAATTAATATGAGATATATTATGTACTAGTTCTTGCTGTTCCACATTTTCTTTAATGTCTGATGAGGAGTGAACACTCCTGATAGTTTCCTCTTCTGTCTGCCCCGACTCATGGAGCATGGTCTGCGAGGACCCTTCTCCATGCGTACGGGCAGAGGAAAAGTTAAATCCAAGCTCAGATTATTAGATGCAGTCCCTGTTGTTGCTTTCTTAGGTCTGACTACAGTCTCTGATCCTCCCTTAGTAGTAGTGTGTCCATGTTTGACAACATGTACTTCGGGGTAAAAGTTGTTCTCTGAACAAGCACTGGGATGAACAATATGAATAACATCAACAGAGTCCTTGCAATTGTTAGTAATAGTCTTGTTAGCAGGTGATGCATCCTTACTGTTACATTCAACATCACAGGTATTTTCTCCATTACTACAGCCTCTAGAAGGGGCATCATCCAGAGGAGAAATGTCAGTATGTGTAAGAGCACTATCCAATTCAATGTTTCCACTTGTGCCGATTGATATCTGGTCACAAGTGGAGCTACCAATATGATTGGAATTAATGTGTCCCCCATCCCTCCTGGAACCAACGACAGAATGTGGGTCCCTACGAGCTGATGTGGGAGGTATATGAGAGTCTGGTACTGACCTGGGCCATAGAAACACATTGCCCAGTTTAAAATCATTGAGATCCCTGGTGCCCTTATGTCATTTCTGATGTAATAACTTTCTCTCATAGGCTAAAATACAATCCAAAAGATTCTCAAACAGTGGTATAACCACCTTATCAGGAAAACTATTAAAAAGAGTCGTTGGTTCCAGGATGTCCCATGTTTCAGGATCAGGTTTAT
Organism: Protopterus annectens; assembly: GCF_019279795.1. Classification (NCBI taxonomy): domain Eukaryota; kingdom Metazoa; phylum Chordata; order Ceratodontiformes; family Protopteridae; genus Protopterus; species Protopterus annectens. The sequence continues at coordinate 505,252,936 of NC_056750.1, forward strand.
AGACAACGGGATGACGTAGCTATGGGCACACCTTGTGCCAATAGTTATGCCAACATGTTCCTTGCCCATTGGGAGGAGCACATTCTGTTTAAGAATGACTTGTTTTGTAGACACGTTGTGTTCTATAGAAGGTTCGTTGATGACCTTTTTGTCCTTTGGAATGGAACAACGCACAATTGGAATTAATGTTAACAACTATGAATAGTCTAATGACATTTCTCACCTTTACTATGAATTATTCAGCACATAGGATTGAGTTCCTAGACTTATATGTTGAGAGATTAACAGACAATCTGATCAATACAGGTGTCCATCGTAAGATTTGCCATTGCAATTCCTTGCTACTAAGGTCTAGTATGCATCCACCCTTTGTCTTTAAGAACATCAAGAAAGGACAAGCTATTAGAGCTTCTAGACTTAATCTGTCTGACAGTGGCTTTTCTTTGGAATTAGAAAATCTCAGGAATAGACTATTATTCCGGGGATATAGTGATGGTGAGATTACATCATACTTAGAAGAGGCAGAGAATTTACGTTCCACTACAGGTTTACCATATTATGGACCCAGAAACCAGTATGAGGTGACTGGTAATCACATGATATGTGCACCCGTTAAATTCTCTACTTATTTTACTTATGATCTATACAATGTGAAGGAAATTATCAACAGGCACTGGGATAGTCTCCTTGTAGATGATGAATTGAAACATATTGTGGGGAGACACCAGGCTTTCTCTATAGAAATAGGAATAATTTGAAACGATTATTGTGTTATCCTAGATCTGATAAGACTATGATGAATAATGGATATATTAAGCCGTGTGGTCACTGTAATTTTTGTTCCTTCATAGATAGCAGTGAGGTATTCATACATCCAGATGAACATGTCACTTATTCTACCAGGGCAGATGCTAATTGTATGACATCGAATGTGGTGTATTTAGCCACTTGCCAGGCTTGTACAAGTTTTTATGTTGGGAAAACCAGCCGTCCATTACGGGATAGAATGAGGGAACACATTTACCACATAAGGAAAGGCACCCCTCATAATGCCCTTGCGAGACATGTAGCTTCTAATGATGGAGGCCATACCTTTTTGTTCAGGGTTTTAGAGATCATTACTGTTAATAAGAGGGGTGGTGACATCATGAATCACACAGAAGCTAAGGAGACTGACTGGATTATCACACTAAAGGCAGACAGGGGGCATGGTTTGAACGATAGGGCCTCTATCAAACCCAAGTTGAGACAGCGTAGGAACATCAGATAATTTTATTTTCATACATACCACCTAAACCAGTCATTATGATAGTAAAGCATGTCCTATGAATTCAGCTTCATGTGTTGAACACTGTTATCTGTGTATATTTGATGGATTTTTTGTACATTTAGTATTTATATACATTTTCAGTTTTTATTCATCTTAATTTACCTAGTTTTATATAAGTATTTTTTATATATATTTGTTCTTTATACATATGTTTTTTATATTTATATATTTGCTTCTATGTAATGTAGATGAGCATTATTTTGACTAATTGGTTAATTGGATCAATTATATAAGGAGCAGATCTGTGGGGTTGTCAGAAGGATCTGAAGAAGCCATTTTTGTGAAAGCACTCATCCATTTGTGTACACCCATTTGGAATTAAACTTTTGTGCTTTATCTTACTTTCGCTGCACTCGTGTTTCTGTTTAATTTATTCAAATTTACTTCAAGTTTTATTCCTTCTTTAGGTCTAGATCAAGCTATGTCCATTCTCCAGAAGCTCCTGGGCTTTTCTCCTTCCATCTTCCAAATATAGTTTGCTGTGGTAATCTACCCATACAGCTTAGGCCACTGCAGCAGTGTTCAGCATGAAGAACATATTACTGTTGTGTAAGTTGAACTTACTATAACAGTAGATGCTCAAGTGATCACATCTGTAGTAGCTGCTCCCTCCCTCTATTCCCTCTTGATTTTGGTGGGGGTTTTATGCCAGGGTGCGGATACATATTTTTTGTTGTTCCTAGCATCATCCTGTCAAGGATCAGTCTCCCTCTGTCTGCTGCCAGGAAAGCTTTGAAGGGCATTGTGCCCAAACTTGTCTTTTAGTCGGCTCGGCTCAAGCTGCTTGACAGTTTGGGCAAATTAAAGATGCCTTGAAACCTTGGAAGCTAGATGGGTGTTATATTGTTGTCAGAATATAACCCATATAGCTAAAGCTACTGCAACATTGATCATTTAAACATCTAGCATTATGGTAAGTTCAACTTTCACAACTGTATTTTCTGTTCCCACCATTCAACTAGTGCAGCTTTCTTTGAGTTCACATACCCAGCATCGTCCCTTCACCATAATCCTATGGTTTCTAGTCTTCAAGCAATCTAAAAGCTAGTTCCTTAATTCAGTCCTACTCCATTCTCTCCAGTTTTCCTGGCAGCTGTCTGTGTGGAGCTGAACCAAAGATCCCACTAAAGCCTAGGTGGACAACACCTACAGATACTCTACTGATAAGTTCTCTTGAAACCCAGTCAAAACACTATCAGGTTTCCGTGACAGTATGTTGCTTGCTGCTTTAGAGATTTCTGTTCCCTAGGAGAGGAAGCAGCCTTTTCCTAAAAATACTCTTCATAACATTTCCGGTGGTGGTGCTGCAGTAGCGTTGTCGCCTCACAGTAAGACGATGTCCTGTTCGATTCTCAGCTAGAGCGTCTTCTGTGTGGAGACATGCATGAATGGGCGTACCTTTATTTAAGGTTGTGCATCAGAGCTGGCAACTCGGCATGTAAAAATCTACTGCCAATCATTAGCGGACCGGAGTTCTGCTGTGGCAACCCCTAACTGGGAAAAAGCCGAAAGACACAACAACTCTTCATAACATTTCCTGACATTGCTATTAGCTTAAATAGGGATGTAATTCTCTGGATTTTCCAGCTCCAGCATCTTGTACAAGGATAATACACTAGACTTTCTTTCAGTCCTTTGGTATTTCTGTGGTGGTCATGGTCTGCCGAAGTTTTCCATCTGTGGACCTGCAAGCAAAATGTCCAAATGTAAAAGGACCATGAGGCAGCCTATTTAGTCTCTGTGCTTTATCTTCCCTTATGGCATCCAGTCCACTCTCAGTCTCCTCCTCCTTTATTGTGGTGCTTGAATAATGCTCGCCTCACTTTGTCCTACCTCATTTCCAGCATTGTACTCTTCCCATGTTTTTCTTTTATGAAGAATAAAGCATAGTATTTATTTAATACCTCTCCTTTTTAACCAGTTTTATGTATTCTCCTTTATGCCTTTGCTCAGCTTGGCCAGGTATGTCCATCCTTTCCTTCTTCCTGATACATACCTAAAGAATCTCTCTTCCCCCCTCAATCCGTTTTGCCAATACCCTTTCAAGATGTGCCTTTGCTTCCCTCTTATCATTTATTGCTCTTTTGCTTGTCTACTTGTTCTGTGCATCCTCTACCTCTCCACTCCTTTTTCCAAATGTCAACTTCATGTAAGCTCTACCTTTTTGTTTTGATTGCTAGCTTCATCTTGCAATAGTCAGATTGGCTTTCTCATCTTTTTCTCTTTTTGCCTCCTCCCACTCAGATCCTTGCTCATAGCCCTGAGCATTCTATCACTGACCTACCTGCATAGCTGATTTATTTTCTCAGTTTGCCTCATAATCCTAGCTTATCTCTGACTTTCTCACCACATCAGCATAATCCACTCCCCTAAAATCTCACATCATCATCTTTGTATTCTTGGCCTCTTACTCAGTACTACACAGTAATATGGTAACTATTAGAGTTTGTTAGGAATGGGGCCACATCTGGGTTTGTGTGTTTTAGGATATAGTGCACCACCACTTGCCTGAACTCCTCTTGTTCCAACACCTCAGTTTATGCCTGGAGCTTGGAATCCATCATGTTGCTCTTAGCAGATTTAATTTTTATTTATTAGTTTGGTAAGTGACATAGTCCTTCTTAGATCCTTTTTAGCAGTGTCATGCCGTGCATGAGCTATAAGGGCAAGGATAAGTACAATATATAGGGGCATTTTAGTGTAGTCAAAACCGACCCTCATCTTTTTGAGAGGGCAAAGTAAACTAGAGTACCCAGAAAAATAATTCATGCCAATGTAGGGAGAATATGCAAATGCCATGCATACAATGCTCAGAGGCCAGGATAGAATGCTCATATCCAGGACTAGTGAGGGAGAGCTCTTACCATTTATCTCCCATACTATGTTGTATGTTGAGATTCGGATCCCTCCATTGGTATAACAATCATATCCCTCCCCTTTATATTCTTATCCATGTTCTCTTCCACCTCACATGGAATTATTTGGGAACAATACACTGTATTGCCCCACCAACATTTTCCTCTTCCTCTGTCTTAACTGTCAGTATTCTTACCGTAACATCTGACCCTGTCCACTCTTTATCCCCTATGTGGTAGGTGGTTATTCTTCCTCTTCTCTGTAACCTTGCTTTTGATGTTCTCCTTTATGTACATTACTACACCATTTCCATGCCTCTCTTGTCTGTTACTCCTGCTCAGTCTGTTCTCAGGCACCTTCAAGTCCCAACACCTTGCTTTGTACTCGTATTTCTGCAATACTAGTAAGGTTTACACTTCCCTCCTGCGCCCTTGCTTACAGATTCCAAACTACTTCAAATCCACATTTCCTGTACTGGATAGTAGTGTTACCCAACCAATACCATGCTCCCTGCTATCCTTGTTTGTTTCTTTACCATGTACTGTTGTCCTTTTTACCTTCTGCCTACAAATCGAGCACCTACCTATCCCTTGTGCTTCTAAGATACCCCTCATCTCTTCCATCTTAGTTTAAATGTGTGACTGTTGATATGTCCTTTTCCATTACACTTATGAGCACCACTGTCTCTTGTGGGCTAAGATAAAACATGCCCTGACATAGGGCTGGTGAGTCTGCCAGGTTTGATACCATCAGTCTCAAGCTCTTCTATTTTGTCTTCTGCAACAGGCAAATATTATACTGCTTAATCTTGTCTTCAGTTTGCTGGCTGCAGACAGGGTAGCAATTTTGAAAATGCTACTGTTGACCTCCTATGTTAGCATCTCTGTGCTATCTCCCTAGCTCTAATTGCTGTCAAATCAACTGTCTCCTCTTATACACTGTAGATGTTAATCATTCACACTGCCACAGTGGCATATGGGTTCTGTGCCTGCACAAACCCACACTAGCAGCTTTCCAGAGCTCAAAATTCCCTCCACTGACTCCCTTTGACAGGGTATCAGGTAAGCACTTCCCATCAGTGAAAGTCCAACCCCTATTACAGGAAGTCAGTTGTCCAGTCTTTTAGTATCAGCTGTAGGAATCACATAGTTAAATCTTCTCAACCTCCTACATTGGCAGATTACAGCTTCCAGTCTCAGATAAGATCCTTTGAGAACTTTTCTTCTTCTTCTTTATTATCATATACTTTTGATTTCTTTCTGTTTTATTTAAAAAAAAAATATCCTTCTGTCTTGAAATTCTTCTCTCAGGAACTTAGTACTTTAAGCTTGCAGAGCTGTAGTCTCACACTATCCCTATATCCTCTTACTCTGTATCAGCCAACTATACCTCCTCCATCCCTACTAGCAAGACTATCATCTCACACCCTTCTCCACCTTTCACTTACCTTAACAAAAGGCTCTCCACTGATTGTTCTCCTAGGGCTCACTCCTTTTGTGGCTCTTCCCGCTCAGTTCTCCCTGCGGCCTCACTCCGCTCCCCTACCCTACCCCCAAATCCCACCCACCCCAGTGCTCCTACATATATACAAATTGACCACACCCCCTGCAATTCAAGCAATCACATAGACCAACCCTTTAAAGTGCTAGATCCTACCTCCCACCATCCAGGCTCTATTAACTCCCATCCATATATAATTGCCTACACACTACAACTTACAATGTCTCCTAACACTACATACACACACATTAAACCCTTACTTCTACTATCACTTCTAAGTATTTTAGCCGTACCCTATATACTTACATCCTATGAACACCTCAACCACCTACACTTTCACAACCCCATGAAACAAACCTCTACACCAACATTCAGCATCCCTCATAGCCACAATTATATATCCTATTCACCAAATTATTTATCATCCAAATTTCATAGGCTTATTCACATCACATACTATTGCACTCGAACTAAAAAATTCCATAACCTAACATTTAAAGGACTAACACTATCTCTTCCAATACAAGCCAACTCCCTAATTGATGGTGATATACACCCAAACCCAGGCCCAATTTCTTCCACCTCCATCAAGCCTAGCACACCAAATGCTACTAATTCTGACCTGCTTAACAGACCCTCCAACTCTCTCCTTATATCCCATCTCAATATTCGTAGCTTAAACAATAAAGTTGCTCACCTACATGCCCTCATACATGTACATTCATTTGACATCCTCTGCCTCTCTGAAACATGGCTCAAATCAACCACACAGGATACTACAGTTATTCCCCCTGGCTATAGCATCTTGAGACTGGACCGTAACTCTAAGAAAGGAGGAGGAGTAGCTATCTATATAAATCTGGATTACAAATCACTTCCATCAATTCTAAACCTCCCCTAACTAGCAATGCTGAAATTCTTATCTCTAAATTTCAATTTAACAAACATAAATCCATCTATATAATCTGTATTTACCTTCCCCCAGGCAACAACATCACTACCTTAGAAGCTATCCTAAGCTGGCTGTCCACCACCTACCCACAAGAAACCATAATACTTGGCGACTTTAATATAAACTGGATGTCTTGCACATCTGAACAGCCCTCTTCACACATCAGCCTACATGGTTTTACACAAAACATTACACTCCCCACTAGAACCAATAAACATAATCATAACAACAACAGCATCCTAGATTGGATTCTTACAAACAGTCAAAACCAATCTTATAAGGTAGGGACCCTTCCAGAAGATATCAGTGACCACTTACTTATCTTCGTAATCAGGTATAAGACTGATATGCCAAACCCTACCATATATAAGAAAATAAGATGTAATAAAAATTTTAGCACTGACAGCTTTCAAAAAGAACTTGTAGCTTGCGACTGGTCACCCCTGAAACACCTTCCACTAGACAATGCTGTTAAATACTTTAACTCTAAATTTTTAACCATTCTAGACTACCATGCCCCAACTCGTATAGTAAGAACAAGGTCTAAACCAGCACCTTGGCTCACCAAAATTACCAGACAAAAAATCCTCCATAGAAACAAACAATGGGCTACCTGGCGCACAAACAAAAACCTGGAAGATCAACTAATATTTAGACAGCTAAGAAATGAAACTAAAAAAGCCATATTGTCAGATAAAAGAATCTATTACTGCCAATTCCAACAGACCAACCAAAACAAACCTCAAAAGTTCTGGTCATGCATAAACAAACTCCTGCACCCAGGACACTCAATTACACCCACCCCCTCAGGCTCCAATCTCCTTAGCCCCAACCAAATTGCCAATTCTTTTAACACTTTCTTCACAGACACCATTCAATCTTTGGCCAATCAGCTATCCACTAACACTGCATCTCCTACTAATATTATCCCTAATAGCCCCCCAACATTTCAATTCCAACCCATTCCTACATCTTTTGTCTGCTCCCTAATCAAAAAACTTAAACCCACCACCCTCTCTGCTGATCTGTTACCTGCAGAATACCTGCAAAAAGCAGCCAACGCTATAGCCTACCCCGTATCCATCCTCATTAATAGAACTATTTCTGAAGGAACTATTCCAAGTATTTGGAAAATCTCACATGTTATCCCCCTGCATAAAGGTGGTAATTCAAAAGACTATTCTAACTATAGGCCTATAGCCATTTTATCCCCTCTGGCAAAAATCATGGAGAAGTGCATTCACAAGCAACTATTAAACCACCTCCTAGCAAACAACCTATTAGCTACCTGCCAACATGGATTTAGACCATTTCATAGCACCTCTTCTGCTCTTCTTTCCTTCACAGATGTCATTAATAAAAACCGTAATAGTAACACTCTCTCCTCAGCCCTCTTCATTGATCTGTCAAAAGCCTTTGACATGGTCAACCACCAGCTACTCATAAACATACTGGGCAACTTCTCACTGGATCCACTAACTATTCAATGGTTCCATTCATATCTAAATAATAGGCAACAGGCAGTACTATGGGAAAACAACTTGTCTTCCCACTTACCAATTGCCCTCGGAGTCCCTCAAGGCTCCATACTAGGTCCTCTCCTCTTTTCTATTTTTACTAATGACCTACACACTGCTCTACCTCAAGCCACCTGTATCCAATATGCAGATGACTCTACACTCATATGCTCAGCCTCCTCACTTTCACAACTGCATTCCCTAACCCAAGACACATTTAACACAGTAGAGAATTGGCTCCTTCAACGATGTCTCATCCTAAATCCTAAAAAAACAAAAATGCTACTATTTACTCCCACCCGCAGAACCCCCCCACTACATTTCACAATCACATCTAGCAATGGTACAACCATATCTCCAGACTATACTACAAAACTACTGGGAGTACTAATTGACAACCACCTCACCTTTGAGCCACATATAAACAACACTATAAAAACAGTAAACAAAAAACTAGGCTCCCTTTATAGGATCAAACCCTTTCTTATCCCACTAGCAAGGACCACTATTGCCAGGACCCACCTTATCTCAACCCTGCTATATGCTTCCCCAATCTATACCAAACTATGTAAAAGCAATCTGAACAAGCTGGCCAGCTCCTACAATAATATTGCCAGATTTGCAACTGGTTCTACATTTATAACCCATCATTGTAACAATCTTAATCAACTAGGGTGGCTAGAATTACCAAATCTTATCCTATCAAACCAGCTAACTATTGCCTATAAGATACTGTTACATCCTACATCTACTCCAATACTAACCAATCTAATCACTCCCTACAATAACCGTAAAACCCTGCGCTCTTCAAATAAAATAATGGTAAAGATATGTAAAACCAATAACCTGGCTGGAGATTCTTTATACTCTAACACAGTGGGGAAAACCTGGAACTCCCTCCCTACTGATCTTACCTCCCTACCTTCTACTACCCTATTTAAATCCAAGCTCAAACCATACCTTAAATCACACTGGCTATGCCCCTGTGCAAACCCAGACTAACTTCCTCCACTATCTCCTGACCCTATTCTTCTCAATCACACAAAACTAGCTAATCCTTTCTATAGACATCCTTGTCTGTAAAACCAACTGAAAGTTCTTACAGTGCTCAATGTTTCCTACCTATTGTATGTATATCCATACATGATTTGTTAGCCTAGAATACTCTTCCTTAATCATAAGCTAAAATGTATTTACTAGTATTCTCTTAGCTAAAATGTATTTACTAGTTAATTTGTTAAATCTTGTAATGTACTTATGTTATCGTGATCTTTTTCTTGAATGTGGAGCTTTCCTCCCCGGGCCTCTACTGAAAATGGACATGTATCCAGTTGGACTAGCCCAGTCAACAAATGTAAAATAAAATAAATAAAATAAAATAAATAATATATATATATATATATATATATATATATGTGTGTGTGTGTGTGTGTGTGTGTGTGTGTTAACTTTTTACTTTAATAAACTAGTTATTTACTACTGCTGTTAATTTCACTGGGAATTCGAATGTACTACTGTGTTGTTTGTAAGCTTAATACTACTTTTAAGCAGTTAAACAATGTTTCTAAAGTTTCATGACTTGTACTAGGAAAAATGAAGTTCTGTAATATCAATTGAACACTAGGGACTGCCTCTTGCATGTAGAGCCGCAGGTTAATCGCGCCTGATGTTTATGTTTATCTGCTTCATTTTGAAGTTCTGACAAGAAAATATTGCATTGTTTCACTTATCTGTTTATTTATATATGTTTTATTTTTATTTATTTATTTACCTTTTGTTTACCAGGATAGTCCATTGGGCAAGAAGAGCATATTTTCAATGGAGACCTGGGGAGAAAAGCTCCAACATGGTTAAAAATTAAACAATATAACAGCATAAGATATTACATAGTTATAAAACATAGTAGTAAACAACTCCTACCTAGTTTAGAAATTAGACAATATAACAACAAAAGATATTACATAGTTTTAAAAATCAAAAACAATTTTTTTTGGGGAGGAATCAATGTTGTAGTAAGGGAGAGAGTGGGAGTTAGAGAAGAGTGGTAGGAAGAAAGTGAGGAAAGATAGAGGGAAGTCAGGAGGGGTGGAGCCTGAATATTCCCATTGAGATAAGAGGTGGGACTGGAGTAGGGTCTTGTAGGAAGAGTGGTTATTGATGGTACAAATTTGTGGAGGAAGGGAATTCTAAAGTCTTGCTATGGAGAAGGATAGCAGATATTTGCCTGGAGTATGTATGTGTTTGTATAGTTCAAGCAGGTTCTGATTGTTGCACCTTAGTAGTCTATTTGGTTGGTGCAGTTTGAGAGTGTAGGCGAGATAGGGGCAGAGAGAGGGTTTAAAGATGAGTTTATGTGCATAGGTAAGTTGGATGTAGGTGCGATGGTTGAGCAGTTTGAGCCAATTTAGTATGTAGAAGGCATTACAGTGGTGGGTGGAGGATCTGGTTACAGTGGCAAATTTAGCGATTTTGTTGTAGCAGGAAGTTAGTTTGGTCTTTAGACTGGATTGAAGATTAGTAAGGAGGGGGGCATCATACAAGAGGGAGGGAATAAGGAAGATGGTAGACAGGACATGTCTGGTTGAGGGAGTAAGATAGCGGTTTTGACAATGAAGCATGCCTAGTTTTTGGTGGATTTTCTTTATGTCTGTTTGAAGATGAATGTCAAATTTTAATTGATCATCAATAAGAATGCCAAGAAGCTTTATGTGGGGCATGATTTCAATAGGTGTATTATTTTGACTGGTTATGAGGAAGGATTTCTTGTCAATTGTTGTACATTTGGTAGGGGTGAATATCATGACTTTAGTTTAGGAAGCATTTAGTGCTAGGTGATTATTCAGCATCCAGCACTCAGCTGAAAAGAAGGCTTTTTGAATTAATGTCAGAAGCTTGGGGAGGGATTCAGCGGAGCAGATAATAGTAGAATCATCAGCATATTGGATGAGTTTGGCTTTAGGAATACACTGGTGGAAGTCATTTATGAATATGTTAAATAGTTGACGGCCTAATATAGAGCCTTGTGGCACACCTGTTGGAGTGTTTAGGAAAGAGGATGTACAGTTTTTCCACTTGATGGCTTGTTGCATATCAGAGAGGTAACTGGAGAACCAGTTGATAGTGGAGGTGGACAGATTAAGGTGAGAGAGTTTAGACATGAGCAGGGTATGAAAGATAGTATCAAAAGCTTTGGATAAGTCTAGCAGGAGGGGTAGATATGATATTACCGGTGTTACCTGCAGTATTAACAGCTTCAAGGAAAGAGAGGAGAGAGGTGGTGGTGCTGTGTCCAGGTCTAAAACCATGTTGTGTTGGTGTTAGGAGGAGTTTATCTAGCAGGCAGGGTAGTAGTTGTAGATGAATACATTTTTCTAGGGCTTTAGAGATAGGGGAGAGGATGGAGATGGGACGGAAATTAGAGATCTTAATATGGTTACCCCCTTTGTGAAGGGGAGTGATGAAGGCTCTTTTCCAGAGTAGTGTTACATAGGATTCTTGTATTGAGTGGTTTATTAGGATGGAGATAGGGAAGGCTAGGCCATCAGCGTAGCCTTATATTCTATTTCCTACTGATTTAAGTCTGTTATAACATTTTTATACAGCAAATTAGTTTATTTGCATTTTCTGTGGAGCATTTGTCATTTCTGATGAGAGCATCACAAAGTAAATGCATATTTATATTGTTTTAAATGATTTCTATTTCATTTAAGGGCATATATATTTGATTTTTGCACTATGTGTCAAACAGAGCACCTCACTGGCCCTCTTCAAGAGAAATCTTGATGAGTGGATGGGAAATAGAAAATTCCTCCCCGGGGATCACTCCGGTGGCTCTAGTTGACAGAGGCACTGGGAACTAAGGTCGTGTGGCATGATGCCAGGGTAATCCTATGGGCTTGGCTTGTAAAGGCTCCAGGGCCATTAGCCTAGTACACATCTATGAACCTATGAACTTATATGTACAAGCGATTTTTTATTTGGTACTGTGACTGTATGTGCTGTCATTTACTTTCCTGTCCAGGTTGTAGAACAAGGCTTAGCACATTTTAAACTGTACCTGCTATATGTTATGCAGTATGGTCCTATTTGTTGTGTCGGGGCATAGTTAGTATTTTCTATTTTTGCTGCCCTTAGTTACTAATAATATCAGTGTATTATTCTGGTTGGCATTTTTTCCCCTGACGTGATGGATTCTGGTATGGTTGCCCCCACCTTCCCCATCAAATTCAGTTGCACCTAAAAAGAAAAAGAAAAAAAAACTTAACAAATGCATGTCTCGGTCTATGTTTCTGAATCTTCTGTTGCCTTAAGCCAGCCTGCACCCTACGCACTTTTTCCTCATCACCCTCTTGTGTGAGCCCACGTCCCTCTATGAAACAGCTGTTAGTCACATCCTCCAGGGCTGTTCCAGTACCTGGTTCAAGTATTGGAGAATGAAACCATTTAGGTGTAGGAGATTTCCAGGGTAAGAGATCCCTTGCCAGGCATAATACTCTGCCCCCAGTTATTTTGTCCACTAGTGTGATTCACAGTAAGAAGAAAGAGAAACTTCACCAAACTGCAGACAAGCAGGTTAGTACCACGTATAGGGCTGATGTGGTTTCCTTAGCTAAGAGTGTTTTGCAGTAGCTAATCTCAGAGACTATGCACCCATTTAGAATGAATATGGGTCTACCTTCTCTACAGATCAGTGTATAGCTGCAGATTTTTAAAGTGACTCTGATGCTGACAGTAGTGAACACTTTGAGTCCATCCATTCTGAGTCTTTGGAAGATGAACAAGTTCAAAAACCCAAGCAGGTGTTAACCTTTTCACACATGCTACAGATGTATTTGACTGTAAATAATCTGGATTCATGCCAGAGATTGGAAGTTTATGGTTTTATTGAGGATGGGATTCCAAATGTTGTGCTTGTTCCACCTCTGTTAAAAACCCTAGAAGATGTCTATAAAACTGCATGTAATACCCCTTTGGCTAGTGAACCAGTTCCTAAAAAGGCTATGAGGAAATTCAAGGTGTACTTTAATCTTGCAGCTCTCTTTGTTCCTTTATCAGCTGACCCAGCTGCAATTTCTCCAGCTCCCAACTCTAAAAAGAGGCCTTTGGCTTCTTCTAACCCTACACCCAAAGATTAAATTGGACAATTGTTAGAATCTTGGCGGAAAAAGTTGGCTTAGTCTAGTAATTTAGTCTTTATAATTCTAAATTATCAAGGCTTTAGGTGGAAGTTTATTTTGCAATGTGCTATCAGTTTAGTTGACTTTGCTGCATCTTTGCCTACTGAACAGAAGTGTTATATGAATGAGATTACTTCTTGTGGTGGCTCAGGTTTTGAAACTTGCTTTCAGAAGTGTCTTGGAAGATGCGGACACAACTTCTATAAATGCAGCTGCTTCTGCAGTGCTGAGAAGGTATGCTTGTTTACATAACCATAGTTTTTTTCTGAGGATTAAAAAATCAGATTTTGAATGCTACCTTAATTTCTGAATTTGTGTTTATATGGATGCTACCCAAATTCTCAAACAACAGAGGTAAATTAATACAGGATCTAGGATGAAACTTAAACAATTGAACACGCTTTAGCGAAAGTGCTTTTCGCCGAAAAAGCACTTTCACTATAGTGTGCAAAAAAAATTAAAAAACAACAAAATAAAAAAAACACAGTACTCACGTTTACGCAGGGGGCAAGCCCCCTTGCACCCCCCATGTGGGGGCTGCACCCCCCACCCCCCTACTTTTATATTTTCACACCGAGATCGCACTACAGTGGGGAAAAAGGGAATCTTCCCTTATCCCCACTGTGCTACAATCTCAGCAACAGCCATTTCCCCAAGTTTTTCCTTTTTTTACCACACTGTCATGAAAGTGCTTTTTCAGTGAAAAGCACTTTCGCAAACGTGTGCTCGGCTGTTTCACTTTCAGTGAAACGGTCATTCGATAAATAGCACAGATCCCTTAATACATGGGGTTTCTAGGTAAGCAATAATGCCCGACAGGATGCGTGTTAATATATAATTAACGTCCAACCAAGGACGGCAGAGGGCCTCTGCACACCTGGAAGGGCATTAATTGCACATTAACACACACCCTGCCTGGCATTATTGCGCTTAGAGAATGGGCTCTCTGTAAAACTGTTATGTTTTACTTACTTATCTTTAAGCAGGGGTGGCTCATGCTGTAGGACTGCAGGACTGCAGCCCCTCACCTGTAGAAAGAAAGAAGAAAATAAAAAAGAAAATAAAACAAAAACAAATTGCGAGTCCCGGAACTCCACGCATGCGTGCTTGGAGTTCCTGGTACTCACAGAACTCCAGACTGCTATGTCAGGCAGTCCGGATAGGGGAGAAAGGCATCTCTGCCATGCAGTCCAGAAGTCTGTGCAGTGAAACTGCATGGAACAGAAGGACATCAGACTGCATCGTCTGCAGGCTGGAGCCTCCAGCCTACTCTCAGAGGGGAACCAAGAACCAGAAACCAGCCGTTAGCTTGCGCAGGCTGAGAAGACTGCTTTTACTGAGGATTTACTGTGTAGCCACGGACCAACCAAGGATTTACAGAAGTAATGCAGGTAGGGTGTCTGTGTGTGTGTCTGTCTGTGGTGCATGTGGTATTTTTGTGTACAGTAGCAAGCACTGTGAACTTTAAATTGTTGATATAGCAGAAGACAGATGTAATTTTTTTATGACAGCACAGCACTTGTTGGAGTAGCTGCGTGATCACAGTCATGCCGCCACAGCAGTATCACGGAATTCTGTTAGTACACTCTTGTGGTACACAGTATAGCTGCATCTTATTTGTGGAATCTGCGACACTCTAGCACTAGTTGTTAAAAGTGTTTATGCCGTTGTCTTGGTGAAGGAGTATGTCAGCTACTGAGGAGGACACCGAGCTCAGGGATTTGCTAGTACAAACTTTGGAAAATAATGGAGTCCTCAACAAAATTAAGGTGAGTGACTAGAAATATGCCAAGTCCATGTCTTGTCATACTGTTTGGCTTCTGAGAACACTAACAAATTATTTGTTTTGATATTCTTGCTGAGCCTGCTGTGCATTTCAGTACTACGGGCCCATGTTAAAGCTGGTCTAGTGACTGCTTATAATGTTACTGCCACATAGAATAGGGTAGCTGATGTATTTCTATGAATGTACTGTTCTTTAAGCTAGTGGCTTACCCCTTTAAGTGTTGTTATTACTTGTAGTCTAAGTATTCTGCACCGTTTTTGTCTTTGAAGCACATAAGTCCGCTCCAGGCGTTTCAACAGTTCTTCAGCAAATTAAATGAGAGCTGCTTATAATATATGACATGAGTGAGACTGGAAACCTAAAACACAGCATAACCAAATGATATAGTGCCCCAGCATCATAAATACTATGACTTTATGCTTCTAAGTATTACTGGGCAGTGTGTAAAATCACTTTCTTCCTGTAGATCAATGAGAGTATGTAAGTTTAAACGATCAAGTCATGTTTAAGTGAGTGACAGTTATGGGTACTATCAACTCTGATTTGGGGGTGAGTGGAGGATGGAGGGAAGTGTTATTGGTATACATATTTTTCTTGTAAATATGTGATTACGGCTGTAATTCGAGTAAAACAAAATACAGTTATGTGTTGAGGTTCTGTGCTTGTTTTGACCCCCAAATGATTGCTGATGGCTAGGGTTAATAAATATTTATTCACTCTCCAGTCATGGTGCTATCAAGTTACAAGAGTCAACTGTGTTAATCTGGATGCAGCCTCCAGAGGATATCATGAGGAGAAGGTTGCACCTACGATGTTTGTCACTGGCAGACACTAGCGTATGCTGCTACTTCAGTGCCTAGCCTAGGACCCATAACAGTGTAGATACAGTCTTCCCTTATGATCTTTACTAAATCTTGGCAGCAGTGGTTTTAAAAGTCACATCACGGTCAGGGAACTACAGAGAGGCACATTTGAAAAGTTTTGTAATAGTGTGTGTGTGGATACTAGAATTCCCGCAGTAATGTTTTAAGTGCTTTCTTACTTAAGCGGTATCATACTATATGCAGCAATAAATCAATAAATCAATACGATTTATTGCGTTTAATTGCTTTTGAATGTGAAATTAATTATTGTAGGGAGAAAATGTAAAGAAGCTTCAAGCAGGGAGCAGCTGTCTCCCAAATGGAAAGCCTAATTTTCTTTTAAGTAATATAAAGTCCAAGTCTGGATTACTGAGTGACTTTTTAGGATGCTCCTGTTAATAGTGAAGGGATTGGGAATGTCGCAGACAACTGATTGTAAATCCTATTGATTACAGTAAGAAAACAAGTGAATCTGTGTGGAGAAAAGAGTGAATCTGAGGACAAAGTACCAGTTTCTTTACGAAATTTATCCTTGCCTTTTGTATTGGGATCATAGCTCTCAACTAGTCAGGGACAAATTTCAACAGAATCGAGGACAAACCCAGAAAAAAATCAGGGACAATTGGGGACATTTTTAAAATATTAATACTATTAACTTGAGACATTGGCAGAATAAAGAATGTCAATTGATATACATTTTTTGAAATCTATTACTCTTAATTCCTGCCATTATTTATTGAGTATAATTCACCATCTTTCATCCAAGAGTCACCAGTTTTAGGCGGGATTAAGAGGACAGAGCTAAATTTTGAGTCAAAATCAGGGACATCCTTGGAAATCAGGGACAGTTGAGAGGTATGATTGGAATTTTTAACTGTAGACAACATCATTCTATTCTTGGTATTCTCTATGGTGGTTGTGATGTTAGGAATGTTTTATTTGGTTGTTTGTAGTTCTAAAGATTGATTTTCAAGTACAACCTTTTAGGAGCAGGAGGGAAGGTATTTGCAGTATTGTGGGATGTTTGAAATGGCTAGACCAGCATTAACATGCCCAATAACATTACAGTATAGCTGTCTGGATCCACTTATTCTGTTCACTGTTATGGCAGTAAAAAAGATGGAATGACCATGGGCATAGTTACTAGTTAAACTGACTCTCTCCTCTGGAAATACCTATATATACATATGCACACACACATATAATATGCGTGTGTGTGTGTGTGTGTGTGTGTGTGTGTGTGTGTGTGTGTGTGTGTGTGTGTGTGTGTGCGCCTATTTTTATACATATGAGGGTGTGTGTGAATTTGCGTGCATGTGTATTTAGAAACTTTATATTTGAATGCTAACATCACTTCAAGCTTTCTTTCATTCCTCCCTTCTTTGACAGGTTCCCAGCTGTATTGTGTGGCTATTTCATATTTTTGCATCACATTTGGTCCGCTTTTCATAAAATTGTGGTTTTCTGGCAAATTAGTGGCAAATCATTAAAGATTGAAGTTAGAAAATAATGACAGACATTTGAGTTTCAGATTTCATACCCTTCAGAAAATTCATACTAATGCAAGACCTATTATTCTATTTTCTTTCTAAGTTTATAAGATTATATTTAAAATTGTCCTTATTTCTGGGCCTTTGTCCCACTTCTATTTATGGTTTCGTCCAGATTTCTTGCTCTGAAGTTGAGAGGTATGACAAATGTCAGGGCCATCACCGTCAGCCAGAGACATTTCAAATTGTGACATACTTGTTGTACCCCATTCCCCCATGTACTGACTCTGGACTTGTCCTACAAAAGTCCTGTCTCACACCCTCACAAAGAATTGTCATTCTAAAAGCCTTTCTACCACAAGACAAACTATTGACTTATCAGCACATTTTCAGGGAGTTCTCTCTTTAAGAACTGCCTTCACAAGAGAGTTTTCCAAAATTCTAGGCCTTAAAACAATTGCTGGTCCCAGCACCTGCATCCCTTGGAGTTCCATCTACTGGTGCTAACATTTGTGAAATGAGAGTTACAGTGGGGGAAGGATCAGTTGTCTCTCAATCCAGTCCTGTCTTTTTCCCTCCATACTCCAGTTCAGTCAGTCTAGATGGACTAATCAAATATTGCACAAGTAGCAGCGTCCAGCGTTGTTCAAGTGCAATGTAAATGGGGTCCCTCAAATGCTACAAAGCAAATAAATGTCAAAGAAATGTTAGCAGTGGTTCAGGCCTTAAAATGTCTTCGCCACTTAAGGTCTCCAGGTCCCCTTTTAGTGGTCACAGACAGCTTCATAGTCATGGGGTACCTGAACAAGCAAGGGCGTTCAAGGTCATACCCTCTTTGTTAGTTGGCAGTGATGGCTGAAGGTTAGCCTAACAGCATTTTCTGATGCATCAGACTTCCTATATCCCATTAGTGCAAAACGTAGAAGACAGACTAAGCAGATCCCAGACAGACTCTCACAAGTGGAAACTTGGGACAGAAGTCTTCCAAGATTTATTTGAGGTGTGGAGAAGACCTGATGTAGATCTGTTCACCTCCTTTCAAAACAGTCAGTTGGAAAAATTCTGTTTGAGACACCCTTGCAACCATGCAGGACATACTCATTCTTATCTACTTTGACAGAAATGTTCGTTTACGCATTCCCACATGTTCCACCAATACTCAGGGTAATTCTGAAGATTCAAAGAGAATTACCAAAGATTATTGTGGAGACCCACCTGAAAAGCAAATTCCTCTTTCTTGGGATATCATGTTTGTTCTTGAAAATTTGACTTTGTTTCCTTTTGAACCAGTCTTTCAGGCTGATTCAAAGTTCATCACTTGGAAAACTGTTTTGCTTATTTCTCTCTGACATCTGCAAGGCAAGTCTCTGAGCTGCAAGCTCTCATGGTGGTCCAACCTTATCTGATTTTCTACAAGGGCAGGGTTGTTTTATGCACTAATCTATCTTTCATGTCAAAACTTGTTTCTGAATTTACCTTGAATCAAGCCATCCGTCTCCCAGTTTTTTCTTTTTTTTTCTTGAACCTAAAAATAAGGGAGAGAAAATTCTGAATACTTTGTATGTGCACAGATAGAATTAAGCCCTTCAGGAAAGCTGAACTACTGTTTATTTCCTATTTAGGGGCTAAGAAGGTTCATCCTGTCTCTAAGCAAATGACCGCTCATTAGTTGTCCTCTCCTATTTTTTTTTTTTTTGTTACTCCAACTATGGTAAATCTATTCCAGGCAAGGTTAAAGATCAAGTGCAAAGTTTTTTTGTATTTTGTACCATTTCTTTTTCTTACAAGTATGCATTTAACTTGTATAGTGGGCTTTCATATTCTAAAATGTGTAGTTTTTACTTTATTTACTTCAGTAGACCTATATTTATTAAGTTTAATAAACTGGTGTTTCTGTTTACTGCACGCTGAGCAGTTGCCCAGTTACTTCCTGATTCCACGTCATCCAGCCTCTCCTTCTAATGATGTACTGGGGGCGGGACAATTATGTAATGGGTTCGCATGTATTCTGTAGTCCACAGCATTTTTTATTACACAGTAACCAGAATGCAGCACAATCAGTTAGTCAGACAATAAATCAATAGCAGAAGTAAGATGGAACAGGATTCTTAGTAAAGGGTATAGGGCTTGGAAAACAGTGTAATAAAACAGATATAAAACTAATAAACTACTGCACTGTCACCTTTAACCTATGTCCCTCTCATCTGGCTGAATGATCCTTTACTTCCTTCCTGCTCTCCTTGTGGTATTTCAGCATGCATGGCCAGCTCTGGCTCTGTCTCCATTTACTCACTTGTCACTGCTTTCTTTCTGATTGTTTTCTATATTGTAGAAGGCTTTCCATTTTTCTAACATCAGCTTACTTTGTGTTGCTTCTGTTGTCTGTATTCTACTGAAGACATCTGTTCTTACCCTTCTGTCCTCTTTCTTTCTCACTACTTACTCCTTCCCATCCCAGCTACTGGCCTTTTGTTGTTTGTTTCTTCTCTACATCAACTGTACCTTTTCCTATTTGACTAGCCAATCCACTACCTTATGTAAGCCTCCATATTCTTCCCTAAAGTTCCCCTTTTCTCTTGCAGAGCCATACCATCTGCCACCTCAAGATTTCTGAGCAAAACATCCACCCTGCACAGGGAACATGTCAACCATCATCTCTGTGCTACACTTTCTTCCAGCTTGCATTGTGCCTTTCATGCTGTCCCATTCCTGGACTTCTCAAATGTTTTCTGGATATAGATATATAGTTTTTGGCATCTAGCTTTGCCTGTCTGCCTTACGTGTTATACTTGTCCTGTTAAGTAAGGCCCAGCAGATATAATGGTAGAGCAGCTGGAACAATAATGTGGAAGGCCTAAGTTAAGTCCTAGCTGAGGCTCTTAACATGTTTGCTACTCTGTTCTTATAGAAAGATCAGACCTTTGTCTGTAAAGCTCCTGGGTGGAAGGTCATTTAAGCCTAGAGTTGGGGGATGTTGCGTCACTTTTCCTTTCCTTGTCTGGTACTGTACTAACAGATTTCTGTGAGCAAAATGCTTACTTTGACCATATCTAGCTTGGTTTGAGCCTGGCATACAGAAGTTGAGTTGAGACATTATTAAAACTTAAACTGGTTCTGGGTTGCCCGCCCTAGTACTGATGATACAGTGTTACTACATTCTTCATCTAATATTTTTGATGCACTACAAAAATTACAGGAAAGTTTGGCTTTTCCAAAAAAAATTGGTTAACTAGTAGGAAATTATGCTTGCTGCAAACAAAACCAAGTTTTTTATTTTTTTCATTAAATCTTTTTGCTGTCATGAAAGTAATCTAGTCAAAGGTGACGTGTTAATGAGAAGTCAAGTCAGACAGTGCACATTTTTAAGAAATGAGATTTGTACCTCAATTAATCAAGCACACTTGTCAAATGTGACAAATTCTAATGAGATATTTAGTAGTCTGTATAAAGTAAAGGGTTGCATGACAGCTAAGTAGGGCTATTAACATTTCAGATGTTCACAGCTACACATTTTTTACTAAAATGTGATATTTTGCAATAGAGTCAACACCACTAACAAATGGAAATTACTTGTTTTAACACTAAAATTATTACTCACTGTTGTACCAGTATTGTAGGTTCTACCATTTTCCATCTCATCCTGTTATGATGTTTTGGGCATAGTATTACATTTTCTGTTTTATTTAAAAGAAAGTGAAGACATATTTTTGCTACTAAACATCAGAATATCTGACATTCTTGTTTTTTCACAGGACACTACTTCTGAAATTGGAAGTGTCCAGTTAAAAAAAATGGACAGCTGTAACCCTGCAGCAATTTTGGCAGTTCTGCTGCTGTATTATTTTACTTCAGGGACATTTTTGTCATTTAACAAAGACGAGATGGACAATTTATGCAGATGGAACCACTAAAACAGTGTTTTGTTCTGATAGCTCCAAAGTAAATAAGCTTACCAAAGAAATATGGCCCCATTTAACAGATTACTGCACATTCAAAACTATTTAGCAAATTAATTCCTCCTTTGAGGATACAGTGCTTAGTATTGCTGTCTTTAAATTTTTGAATTTGCTTAGAGCTGAGGCCTGAGACTATCTTGAGGTTTAGTCATTTGTTGCTTAGACATGTCTTTCTCCTTTTAGAGAGAAAATGTGCATGTTTCTATTTATTTATTTAAATTTGTTTACCAGGTTAGAACACTGATCAAATAATGACCAGTTACAGGCTCAAAGTCATTATTTCCACTGGTCCTCTTTCCAAATAATACAGCATTGGTATAGATGTAAATAATACACAACTATTATAGGCTCATAGGTTCATAGGAGATTGCTAGGCTAATGTCTCAAAATTCCTCACAAGCCTAGCCAGTTTTATCCCAATTTAACCCAATTCTATATCCTTGGGCGAAAGATAACAAGGATCAGCAAGTGATAATAAAATGTTAGAATCAAACCCTGTACCATGAAGTAAACACCTTAACAATTATGACAACTTTCCTTTATTATCACCTCATACATGAATTACATCAAACAACATTATGTGCATATACATTTTTTTTTGTAAATTTGTGAATCCCTTGAATATATTTCTATATTCACTCATAGCTGGTACATCTATCCATACACGTGTGTATAGTATGGAAGATGTCTTCATGCGTCACCACATGGAAGAGTATTGCTCAAAGGGTTCTACCAGTTTTACTAAACAAAAACTAAGCAGTCACATTTTTCTTATCTCCCAAGTGCATCCATAAAATCTTTAATTCTGCTTTCATATCCAATTCCATAGCTACCTCAGAAATGCCACTCTTTGCTTGTAAAACCCTCTGTATAGAATTAGTAAATCTGGATTAGGTTTAAAAATGAAAACTACAGAAAAAGCAAGCAGAAGAAAATCACAGAAAGTTGTACTTGACCATTGTGTTTCACATAGACAGTAGCAAGTATAGACAAGGTCAGGCCATAGTCAGAACGTTGTGGCAGAACATTCTAAGTAAAACACATTTCAGTTGAGTAATAGTAGGAGTAACTATAAGTATGCACTCTCAAAACTGAGTGCAACCTGTTAAATAAACCAAGCAGAAACTTCGCAGTGTGGAGGGTGTGAAGTTCACTCCTTGAAATATGTTATGCACCTAGTTCACTAATAACATTATTTGGGATCACTTGTTTGTGTGTTTCAATAAAGGATATTCCATTTTTAACTACTATTTTATTATTCTGTAGTACATATTTTAAAGTTTGCATTTTATTAGTGAACTAGGTGCATAACATAATTCAAGGAGTGAACTTCACACCCTCCACACTGCAAAGTTTCTGCTTGGTTTGTTTTGACTCAGTATAGGTTGCATACTGGGTTTTCTGAGACTTCAAGGGATACCACAGAGTTTTCTTTTTGCAACCTATTAAATAAACAACATAGTCTTGCTGAATCTTTGACCATTTATAAATGGTAGCACCTATGTTAAATCTCCTGGACTAAAGATGCCTAATTTCTAGAACTGAAAAATGGGTCCGTATCAGTTCAGTGAAAAATCAGCTCAGCGAATGGCATTTTCAGTGCACTTACATCGAAAATGCCATTTGTAGAACTGTTCATACTGAGATTGCAGTACAATGAAGATCAGGAAATTTGCCCTTTCCTCACTGTAGTGTGATCTCAGACTTGGTATATATAATTAGCAGGGCTGTGCGTGGGGGGGCCTTTCACTGAAGTGTCACTTTGATGAAGTGATATAGACCCCTGGAAAATACATCTTTGGTGATTTCCAGTTATGGCACTGAGCAAGTAGGCATGAATACTTATCTCTCAGAGCACAAAAAATATAAAAGTGATAATAAGTGCTAATCTCCCTGCTTCAAAGCAAGCCTAATTTAAGTGTAGTGTACCCAGAAGTGTGTGGTGAATGTCAGGTAAGGAGAAACCTGCAAGGAAGTCTAAAGCTGGTACTCTTACATCTGGAAAAAGGGTAAGTTGTAGTCTTTAGTGATGGAGAGAGCAGAGGAATCTTTCCATGTCAAGACAGAATGTAAGTTGGACCAAATTCACTTGGAGATGTTAATGATCAGCAGTCGTTGTGAGGAGTATGTTAAGTCTAGAAACAAGATACTTAATTTGGTGGAAGAAGATTACACATCTGCAGTCATCAGGGAAGGAATTTACAGGAAGAATGGCAGAGATCAAGGTAAGCCAAGACAACTTAATCACTAAGACAGTGAAGCTGAATGATAGTGCAGGGAGAATCTGCGGTTCTGTGGGATCCCAAAGTGGATGGAAGGATCTGACTGTACAAAGTTTATTAAGCAGCACTTGAATATCTAAACCATAATGCCACAATCAAACATTGTGTGTATATGTCAGTGCAAAAGAATCTGTGAAGTTCCAGACTTATATCATGAAGCAATCTCTCTTGTCTTGACTTTGGCAGAAGGACAAAATACTATCCCTGGGGTCTGTGAGGATCTTTGTTAAAAAGGACTATTCAGAGCAGACCAGAACAAGGTGGGGAAATTTCATTCTGGTACTGAAGAAAAGTCAGGAGCTGCACTTGAGGTTTTAAGCTGCTTTACCCTGGCACATTGCAGATTATGTGCCATGTAGTGAACAAAACATTTCTGGATGTTGAGCAAGCCTTGGAGGATCTAAGGAAATTTCAGGACCAGGAAGTTACTGCAGGGATCTCAACAGGAGAGATATCATCAGAAATCAATGAGCCTCAGTTGAACAGAAGTGGCAAAGGAGATATGAGACCTGCAAAACCCTTTCCACTTTTTCAGAGGAGGATGGAAGAAGGAGTAGCCTATAGCACAGAGAAGACCAGAGAGGAGTTGCAAAGAAGTTGGGAAACCCGGGACCTGTTTAATGTTGAGGGAAAAGTCAATGTGGAGTGTTGACCCTGGTAAGATATTAGACTTTACGGACAGGGCCCTGTGATTACTGGGTATGTTTTTTTATTATTAATGAAAAGTAAAACATTCAGTGTAAAGAATGGTAAATATGTGTGTGTGTGGGGGTGCTGTTGGTGGTCTATGCCTGACAGGTCTTGTTGATTGCTTCTGAGTACCATCATAGGGTTATGTTGCCTGTTTTTGGGAGAAGGAAAGATTTTGCGGACATGTGACCTGAAACATGTATTGGAAGGAAATTGAGTGACTGATGTTTCAGAAGACTGTTTTTCTCCAGGGTCTGTATTGCTGTTCAGATTAGAGAACAGTGTGACCAGGTATGGATGGGTGTATGTGAAAGAAGTGCAAACGTTTACAAACTCCAAGTGACTCTGTCTGCGAAGGCAGTAGAAGCTTAATGTTTGAAGGGGGGCATGTCAAAAACATGTGCTTACTTGGACAAGAAAAGGAGGACAGAGGGTAGATGGGTAATGATCACGATAGTGTACTGTGTTTTAGCATACAAGACCATAAGTATGGATACATTCATGGCTACAATGGGTACAATGTGGTATTATTATTTGTAAATAGTTTTTATAGTTTGACTGTTTTAATGTTCTCTCCTTTTTCTGTAAATCTTGTTCTGTTAATAGATAAAGATGTTTCTGATGTGATGATGGATGTATTTGTGTAGGGGGTGTTGTTTATTGCAAGTATTTAGGCTTTGTGATAATGGAAAACAAAAGAACAAGTCAGAAAAAGCAGAACCTTTGCAACAGGAGTTTCATGCACACAAGGATTTTAATGTAAGGGTGCACACAAGGATTTTAATGTAAGGGGGATATCATTGTATTTGAAATAATGATTTTGCCTACAATTTTAACATGGAATGTGAATGGTTTGGTGGAACAGAGGAAAGAAAATCCTCACGTATTTGATGCAAGCAGGGCAAAGCTTATATTATTACAGGAAATGCATTTATCTTATGCAGAACATAAAGGACTGATAAAGAAAGGGTTGAAAAGAGGGGTATTACTCCCAACTAGAGGGGAAAAGGAAAGCGGTGTAACGATTTTAGTGGCCATTGAGAGGGTACTAGGAAGGTAAAAGAGTAACAATAGTGTCAGTTTACGTGCCACCAAAGCCTGTTTAAAGAAATTAAAGATATATTAACAGTGAGCATCTCATTTCAACAGGACATTTTGTTAATGGGGGGAAAGGAATGTAGTTTGCAATGGTGATGATGTCTTGGGTGAGGGCTAGAAGAGTAAAAATGTGGCTGCAGGGTAAATTAGTGGAGAAGTTCTTTAGGTAATTTGGAGTTGTGGATGTAGCTGTAGGGCACAACATATTGGGACAATATAGATTTTATCTCAAACACCTGTAAAAGTTGGACCAGATTAGACAGGTTCTTTATTACAGCTGAATATCTCCATTTGGTGTCTGATATAACAATACACACAATCTCAATTATGTCCCATGTGCCAGTGTTGCTGAGTTTGGGTTGTGACAAAGGTACAAGGAGGGAATCACTGGAGTCTCCCTGCACATTTACTGAGACACCTTTTTCAGGAGTGGAATGAAAAGAATTTTCAGTAGGAGTTGACTGACATAAAACAAGGTGGAACTGAAACAGCATGGTCATGGGATGAATTTAAAAGACAGAACAGACCTAAGGTTACATTTTGGGGAAAGGGAAATCTGGGAAAGGAATTAATCTAAATATAGAACTAGTCTGAAGAGTTTAAGAAGGCTGCAAGATTATCAGTGTGAGTTAGACACTGAAAAACTAAGGGAATGGGAGTGAGCCAAGACGGAACTAGAGGAATACCTAGAGGGTATTTTTGTGCAATACCTCCAAAGTGAATGTATTTTGATAGCATCCTGAAAAAATGAAAAACTAGCAATGAGGTCTAGGCAGCAAAAAGTTGAGAAATTGGTTTTAAAACGATGAGACCCGTGCACCAGAGACTTAGTAAGGGACCCTAAGGGTATTGTGAACATTTTTGCAGTTATTACAGCGATTTGTATGATTATAGTGATTTGGTTGGGACACAGAGACTAAGTATGGAGGAGTTTGTTGATGGATTGATGGATTTAATGTAAAGGTGTTGACAGAGGGAAGAGGTGGAGAAAAGGAAAAGACCCGTTACAAGGGATGAGATAAAGGAGGTGATGAAGCCACAGGCAATATGTAAGTCAACAGGGACAGATGGTATCCCTGTGGAAGTGCAGATATTGGTAGAGGATACAGTCTTGGGTGTTTGGGAGAAGCTATTTAACAACATATTGAAGGGTGGCCAGTTTGAACTTCTTCGAAAGAGGTGGTAATAGTGATTTTGCTGAGGAAGGGAAAAAAATCCCTTGGACCCTTCCTTTTATAGATGGATGTATATAACTAATCACGATTATAAAATATTTATCAGTGTGGTTGCAAAACAACTTGTGAGTCTGTTATCCCAACTGATTAATGGTGATCATTGTGGCTTTGTTGAGAGTTGGCAAATACGCATAACATAAGTAAATCTTTATTAATTCAGAGAAGATGGTGGAAAGAAGAAACACGCCACTAATGAATATTGGTTTGGATGCTGAAAAGGCACTCAAAATGGTTATGTGGAGTTACTTATGGTTGGTACTGGGGTGGTTTGGCCTCCTGTCAGGGATTAAAAAACTAATAATGATATATATATATATATATATATATATATATATATATATATATATATATATATATATAAGGTGGCAGGAGCCAGAATCAAGATGGGCAGCTATCATTCCTCTATGCTTAGTTTAAAGACAGGCACAAGACAAGGGTGCCCAGTATCCCCGATCATATTCAAACCACTGACAGAGAAAATAAAGTGGTCACTAATGGAAGGCTATAAATGGTATGGTACACAGCAAAAACCCTTGATGTTTGCAGATGATGTAATACTATATTTAGCCCATCCAGAAGGAGGAATCCAGGAAGCATTTTGGATTTTGACTCAGTTTCATTCTTTCTCTGGCTATAAAATAAATGAGAATAAAACAAAAGCAATTTCTTTGAATTACACTACTTCATATGACTTCGTTCAGAATTTTCCCTTGTTATGGGGTCATCATAGATTCAAGTATTTGGAGGTTTGGATTAAAAAGGGTGTTAAGCAATTGATTAGGAAAAATGTAGTTGGACACTGAGCAAAAGCAGTTAGGAAATTGTGGGTCTTTGGATTGCTAGCATTAGCTCTATATGACAAAATTCAGTTGATCAAATGTTCTTAGTGCTATTAGTACCGTATGTTGGTCGGTCATATTTTTATAACCCAGAGGAAGGAATTTTGGTATCAATAGAGACATAGCTGAAATTATACATTTGGGTTAAAGGTCATCTGAGAGATAAATAGGGAAATGTTATGTTGCCAGTACATCAGGGAGGATTGGGGCTGCCACATTTGAAAGGCTATGTTGAGGCTACTAAGCTGCATTAAACATACCTGGTGTAGGCCAACAATTACTGCCCTAAATGGAAACAGCTAGAGTAGGTGAGAGAGAATGTCTTGAGCTGGAAAATGAGACTGGGTTTCTGGAAGTGGGTTATTATGGGAGGGGGGGGACACAGAAAGAGAGGCTATATAAGTGTATAGAAGAACTTGATTAGAGGGAAATATGAAAGATAGGAATCTCTGGATGTATGGGGGAATTGTAAGGAATATAGAAAAATGTTTCAACTCGAGAGTGCTGATGTGGAGATGGCCCCACTAGTGAAGTACCTTATAGAACTGGATACAAATGTGCGAATATGCAGTCAATAATTAGTAAGGCATACAAAGCATTTATTAACAATTATAGAGTTTAGTCTGACACATGTAAGGAAGACTGAGAACATAGGTTGGATAGCAGTATAACAGATAGCCAATGGCAGAGTTGTTGAGCCCACCATTATGCAATGATCCCATGGCATATCAGGATATTTGGATGGAAAAGCCAGCTTAGATATTTCTGCACCCTGTCAAAGTTTTGTAAGATCTTCCCAACATCACCCAACAATTGCTGGAGCTGTGATCAGCACAAAGTGGGTACATGGGCTCATGTTAGGTTTAGGTTTAGGTTAGTACTAAGCTAACTGCCCTTACGAGCCATTTTAAGCCTAGCCAATTATCCCTTGTGAGACTCAAACCCCGCACCTTGTGCTTGTAAGGCAAACACCTTAACCATTAGGCCACCCTCCCAACTGCTCAGGACTAACAATTATAAAGGATTATGTTCAATTATTACCAAGGAAAATATCTGATGATAGCCTAAAGTTAACAAGATCAATATTTCTTTTGAACTTAGGTGCAGAGTTGCCAAATTGAAGTAAAGCAAAACAATACTTTGCATTTCTAAAAATGTATTACACAGAAATGGAGGGATAAAGTAGTACCATATGAGAAGCAAATTACAGAGATTATGGGGGAACTGAGATAAGGTAAACTCAAATTGGCTAGTAAGAGATTGAGACGTGTCAACAGATTAGCCAAATTGCAACTTTGTGGATGTATCAGTCAGTTAGATTAGTGAGGGTGCATGCATGCTACTGGATTCCTGTAAGGGAACTGTGTATGATAATTGAATTTATCTTGATCATTGGAGATTAGCTGCTTTATCTTTGGGGATTATCGTTAGAATCATAATATGAAAACTGGTTGTAAAGTGCCTAATTGTGTTTCATTGATGTGTAATATTGTTGAAGTGCAATAAAAAAACAAAGTTAAAAAAAAAAGAAAAATACACCTTTGGAAAGTGAAGAACTCCATTTTACAGCAAGAACTGCCATTGCTCTCATAGTCAATAGCCATTATAAGGGAGTGTCTACAGTGAAAATGTGCAAGAAAATGAAATACTATAAAAGGAGTGAGCACTGTTTTCACATTTTCATTGTAGGCTGATGCCTTTGATGAATTTTTATATTATATAATTTTATACCAAATTAACTTTTAGAAAATTCAGATAATGCTTACAGCATAGTTCATGGTTTATAATTGATTGAGAGGTTGGCATAATGGTTAAGGTGTTTACCTTACAAACATAAGGTACAGGGTTTGATTTTCACATGGGGTAACTAGCTAGGCAGGAAATGGCCCACAAGGGCAGTTAGCCTACTATTAATCTGGTTTAGTCCTTAGGAATGGGCAGTATACAGCAGGGCAGCTGAAATTAAAGTGGATGCTGGAAAGTACTGAAGTCACTAGAACAAAATTCATGCATTTTATTGACCCTGTTGCTACACTGCTGATGTTACAATAATTTTTCCAGCAGATTTAAAGTTAGCATTACAGATCGTTTCCATATACGAGTTTGCAAACTCACTAATCCGCAAATACTTTTAAAAACAGTGGACAACTTTGAATGGGATCATATCATAAGCACCACTTCTTGCATTGAAGTACTATTGTACTTAGAGTAAAGTACACTTACATACTTTTATATCACTCAGTTAAAAAATAAACAGCGGTATTTCACTAGAGCCAAGTATTCAGCATAAGGTAAAACTAACAGAAAGTGCTTACATGGTTACATGACTAACCAAAGGGAATGCTGGCTGGCTGCATAAAATTAGGGCAAAGTTCACTTGCCTAGAAGAAAGAAAAGTTAGTAACCAGTGCAAAAAGCATG
This sequence comes from Protopterus annectens, assembly GCF_019279795.1. Taxonomy (NCBI): domain Eukaryota; kingdom Metazoa; phylum Chordata; order Ceratodontiformes; family Protopteridae; genus Protopterus; species Protopterus annectens. The sequence goes on from NC_056750.1 coordinate 505,282,928, forward strand.
CAGCTTTGTGCTGTTGATGTTGCAGAGAAAATCACTTCTTCAAGAACAGAGACTTAAGCATTTTCAGAATCTGTATCAAGTCAGGTATAAAGCCACATGGATGAAATGTGCAGAATACAGTCTCATTTCAGATGTAGCAAGTCCACTAACAGCATGGATATTTAAGGCTAGGAGTTGTGAGCTATTAACCAGCTGCTTCCTGCAGTTGAGGGTTTGATTCCCTCAGCGTCCATTTGCCTGCTGCGTTACTCTGAACAAGTCACTTAACCAGATAGTGCTCTTGGACTGAATCTGATAACAGTCCATGTGGATCAGTGCTCTACCAGTGTTAAATAAAAAATAAATCTAGAAACCTAAAACTAATTTAAATATACAAACAAAACAATGTGGAGAGACAGATTTGTCATGCAGCATACGACACTTTCTGGAACAAGCTTCCTCTCCAAGTTAAGCATGCGATTCGCTATCTTCCTTCAAAAGAGAGCTAGATAATTAATAGGCATTCATAGATTCACTCCTCGTATGGCTGGCCTCTACCTCTTGAAAAGGGAATAAAGGTTTAGGGTAGATACTATTAAGGTGTTAATGGCCTTCTGGCCCAGCTGCCTTGTATTTTGTATGGAGTCTATGATTCTGGGAATAAATGTCACACAAGGAAAGGCAGAAGTTTTAAGGAATTGTTCAAACATGGCAAGATACTAAAATGCGCCCCTTTTCTTAAGTAGCTAACACTTAAGAAACATTAATTAATGACAATTTACAAAACATGATTAGACACTTGCTGTACAACTACATAGCAGTGAGGTGTAGTCTGCATGGTGTTTCTTTAGAAGAAAATGTGATTGTAAATAGCAGACCTAAATATAAAGATAGTATAGTATAGGGTTTACTATCTAAATGACAAATGGAGATACTCTGCAGATGGAAAATTGAACGGTAGATGTTCGATTCCCATGTTACATGAATGAAAGTTCACATGAGCAAATGCTACTGTACATTCACTGATATGAGCTCAAACTAATGTACAAAGATTGTGGTACAGTTTGGATTGGAACATTCATCTCTTTCCTCACTCTAGTGCGATCTCAGATTTGGAATATATAGTTAGTAGGGAGGGCTTGCCCCCCTGCAAAAACGTGATGTGAGGTGTAGGAGTTTCACTTACCTGAGCTTCTATATGGACATCACGTTCACTGTTGGGTGAAAATATAGAATCTGCTGAATTTGCTCAGCAGATTTGGCATTGTGAACTGATGTTTATTATGAATTTTGATGTTTCCTTCGATGTTCCGAACAAATTTTTTTTTAAGTTCAAAATTTTGATAGTAAACCATAGTATAGTATAGTATAGTATAGTATAGTATAGTATGGTCTAGAGGTTAAAGTGCTGGATGCATATCTTTTTTTAACATCTTTATTAAATTATCACTTAAAACATATGCAAACATACATTAACAGAAAACAAACCATTTTAATTTTGTTTTTTTAAATGTACATACATCACATATCTTTTCTTTCTATATAATTATCATAAGTCCAACATTACATAAATTGCTGAATTCCTGCCTTCCCTTAAACCTCACTCTTCCTCCTGAATATTATTCTTCATGTATTGTTCCCACAATTTCTATTTATTTCTATCGAATTTGCTTCTTCTCTTTTCTGAAAATCCCTCTTCCAGTTCTTTTATCTATTTTACAATACTGACTCCTTCAAATACAATTGGTTTAAACTTTGATTTCTTCACCATCACACCTCCAACATTCTCTGCCTACCTGACGGAAAATTTTTTGAAGTCTGCTTGGGGTATAAAAATATCTATCCAAACATTTCCAAGTAAAGATCCTAAATCTTATGGACTTAGTTGCATACTTGGGAGATATACATATGTCCTCCCATTGTTTTCTTGTAAATATCTTTTCTAGACTCTCTTCCCATTCCTTTCTAACCTCATCTGATTGATTCTTATAGTTATCATGTAATATTTTATATGCCCTACTAATTAGCCCCTTTTTAACAGTAGTTTTGTCCTAGATTCAGCTAAAACCCCCCAAAGCCCAAGTATTTTACTGAAAATTCCCCTATCCTTTTCTCTTTGCCCATACTGTCATATCAATCCCTGGTAGGGAAGGCAGTCTTCTTGGCCTCAACCCACTCTGTTACCTTTCCTTCTTTAGTTATAGTTATTTGCTTCCAGTACCTTGGTTCCTTTGCCAGGTTTCTCCAGTAAATTTCAAGTCCCTAGTGCCTATTTTCTGCACCCCTACTTGCAGTCATCCCTACTGGCAAAATCTTCTTTTGCCATTCTGATGTTGGCTTACTTCTTAAAATACCTTCTGCTGCTTTATGAATATAACATTTTGTATGGTTGTTATTATTCTCCTTAAGGATCTGCATCCAAAATCCTATCATCTTTATTTCTTGAACCCCCCACCGCCTGATTTCATCATGATCCTTTTCCACTTTGAATTATAACCTTCTGCTTGTGTTATGTGTATGAGCCTTAACTGTGCAGCTCCAAAATATCCCTTGAAATCAGGCAATCCTAAACACCTTGTTCTATTGAAAGAATCAACTTATCCCACTTAACTCTTAGCCCTCTTCCCTTCCAGATAAATTCCGTCAACTCTGTATTAATAATTATCTACCTTTCTCCTTTGGTTGATAAAAATATGTCTGACGTATATATAAAATTAAATGCACTAAAAGTATTTTCATTGCTTGTATCTTTCTTATCTTACTATCTATATCCACAAACAGGAGTTTCCAGGTTTTTCAATTTTTGTATTATCTTTTGCTTAGTCTCTTCCTACTTATCCTTAGCTGCAATAACAGAAGCCTTTTTAATCCATACTCTTAAATACTTCATCATATCATGTTCCCATAAATATGGGTATTGTATCAATTCATGTCCAGCCATCCTTCCATCCATAACCCCTTTTTTCCATTTTGCACATGGGGTTGGGGTATCACTTCAACAGTGACAATCATCTAGAGTTAAGGTTTAGATCACTGGGTGGCTAGCCCTGCCACTGTAATTCTTCCACACCATACACTCGCACACACATTCACACCTATGGCCAACTTAGCGTAACCATTCCACCTACTGCATGTCTTTGGAATGTGGGAGGAATCCAGAGCACCTGGAGGAAACTCACATAAACAAAGGGAGGACATGCAGACTCTGCACAGAAGGCTTCCCAGCTGAGAACTGAACTGAAGAACCTCTTACTATGGGGTGACAACACTATCCACTATACCACTGTGCCACCAATTCATTTATGGGTACATAATTTACAGCTATAGCCTTTGTTTTATCTTCATTAATTTTATATCCTGAAAAGAGATGAAATTATCTCAAAGGGTGACACAGCAACGAGATATCCTTTTTTGGATTTATCAGGTAGAAAATAATTTCATCTTTGATAAAGCCAACCTTTCTTGATTACCCTACCAGTTTTATCCTTGCATTTCTGAGTCCCTTATTTTCTTTTCCAGTGGCTTTAAATATAAAGCACGTAACAAAGGAGAATGAGGACACTCCTGCCTGGTTCCTCTGTTCAGAAACAATTTATCACAGAGGAACCCTCCCACTTTAATCCTTGCCACTGATCATTCTTATATCCTCCTAATTAACCTAATTATTGTATCGTGGAATGCAAATGCTTCCATTACCCTACTCATAAAATCACTGATTACTCCGTTGAATGCTTTCTCTACATCAAGACCCACCAACAACAGTGATGTTTTCTTACATTCTACTTCCCTCTGGATCATGTTTGTTCTATTAATTTTATCAAATTTTTGCCTCATCTCCAGAAAAACACACTGATCCGTATATGTCAGTTTTGACAACACCTTTGATATTCTTTTAGCTAGCATAGACAAACACTTTATAAGCTTGGTTTAAAATTGAAATGGGTCTGTATGAAGCCTGCTCTGATGGGTCTTTATGTCCTTAAATAATACCGCCATCACAGCTTCCTTCCAAGATGGTGGTGCTTCCTCTCCTTTTAAAATACTGTTAAATAAAATCTTCCAGATCTTTACCACTTCTCTGCTAACTTCCAGACATCCACAGGAATAACATTTGTTCTTGGACACTTTCATGAAGATTTATTATACAGCATAATTTTTATCTCATTCCCTCCTAACTCCTGTTAGTTGTTGAGCCTCATCTTCTGCTAACCATACCATAATTAAGTCTCCCATGAATATTTCCATTTGTGTGCTTTCTCGATTTCCAAATTTTTCTGCTTAAACAGATTTTCATAAAATTTCCAAAATATCTATAAAACCTGTACAGAATCTTGGGTTATTTTTCTTGCTACAGGCTTTCTAAATTTGGCAACAACCCTTTCTACTTTCTCATGTCTAAGTCATTGTGCTAAAAGTTTTTGTGTTCTGGGGTTATTATTATGAAATAGTTGCTTAACAACAATCTTTCTAAACTCATACATATTATCCAAGTATTCCCTTATTTTTTCTTTAAACTCTGCATTTCTGACTCTTCTTATTCTGTGTGATTCCATTCTTTGTCAGCCCCTCTGTGTAATTTCTACTACTTTTTAAAGATATATTTTTTCTCTTATTTCTACTATGATTCTAAACTCCATTTTCATTTTATCCCTCACTAGCTAGAACTTCCAAAGACATTTCTATATTTCCTAATAACTGTCAAATAATTTCTACTAGTCATTCCTTAAATTCTTCTCTTTTTACAAGTAGGTTAGAAATCACCAATGTCTCATTTTTATTTTATTACCCTACATGTGTATCTTATCTTACCTTTATAAATTATTCTCTGAAAGTGATAAAATAATAGAACAAGGAAATGGGAAAAGGATTTGAAGATTAAGATTAACAAAAAAGTAGGACTGACAATTATAGATTAGAAAAATAAAACTTGTAAGTGTATATTATAAAATGTTTCATAACATGTAGTACAGACCATTGCAGCTATTCTGAATGGACTTTAAAACAACCATAAACTGTTGCAGATGTGGAACTATTAACTATATGCATTTATACATTTAACTGGTTGATAAATGAATAAGTCAACAATGTGTTTCTTGATGCTTGCGGTATGAGTAGTGATCAAATTAAGTTTTATTTCAGAAACCCACAGCAGAACATTAAGTGCTATTATGCAACCCCGGGAAAACTAAAATCCATTATGCTTATGATACCAAACTACTGATGGCAAAAGTTTGTACCATATTTATATAAAAATATAAAAAGATTGAAAGAAGATTTTTTTTACCTTAATGAAAAATTATATCAGGGATTTATTATTCTAATATCATGGGTATGTGAGGCAAAAGCTTCACTATGAAGGGAATTTGGGGGATCTGCCCTCTACAAATGCAATTTCTGTTTTTATTTTTGGTTTAATTCTGTCTTGGGCATTTAACTATGATGGCCTAGTAACAACAGGATTCTCAGAAAAAGAAAAGGGTCCAAGTCTAAAAGAGTGCTAAAGAGTACCTTGAGTTTTAAATGACTAATGTGAAGGTCAGATTCTTTCCTAGGCCAGGTCCTCTAAGCCAAGAGTGATTTAAATGTTTCTCACTCTTCTTCAGATATGCAGTGGCATATAATCTAGTTATTAGGCATTATCTAAAAGGGAGACATTATCTAGACCGGATGGCAGCAGCCAACAACACATCATGTTGTTATACCCTTTGATAAAGTAAGATGTAATGTGCTTGTTACAGGCAACTCAATTATTATTTTTTTTTTTTGGCTAGTTAGACAATGTGAATGGTGGTTGCCATGTATGCCACTTTCTTCAAAATTTTAATTTATTAGCAAATCTGCATTATAAAATTTCCAAGAACCTTTACCAGATCAATCTAATTTTAATCACAGTGGTTAATGGAGTTATCTGTAAACTCTAATCTTCCATGATAATTCATTTAATGTTACTTCATGTTTCTTCTTGACTTGAGTCCTATAAGAAATTTAAAAATGCTTTGTTTTGGTTAGTGTTTTTAAACTATGGTTGTTATATGCAAATGAATAAATTAGATAACAGAATCATTTTTTATAACTGATAATCTTTCTGAAAAAAAATCAATTATTATAAATGTATTTATTTATTTAACATTTGTTAATGGGTAAATTCCACTGAGCTGGCAGCTTCTTTTCAGGAGAAACCCAGGGTTGCATTTATACTACTAGGAGAAATTTGGACAGGAATCTGGGAAACTTCCCCTACTCTTGGTAGTAGGGGGAAGAGTTTGTGTCTGTCACAGTGGACTTCCTGTTCCCATTCCAGGTGTGGAGGCGGCCTGGAGGAACAGGGAGAAAACATGGCTGATTCAGCTTTTGCTGAAACTGAGATGAAAGGTGATCTAAACCTTGTCATCACAATGAACAAAACATGCTGGAGGGATAGGTTGCTGACCAAGAGACTCCCCAGACTCTGGAATAGACTACCCATACATGTCAAGCAGAGCACCTCTTTGGCCCTCTTCAAAAGGAACCTTGATGATTGGATTGGAGATAGGAAATTCACCCCGAGGATCACATCAGTTGCCCTGCTAGACAGGGGTCCAGGGAAGTAAATACTGTTGGAAGAAATAGCCAGTGAATTGTTATGGCTAGGCTTGTATAGGCCATAGGGCCAATATCCTAGTACCAACCTATGAAAGTTGTTGAAAATGCAGTTGAAATGGTAGAATCACTGCCACAATTTCTTTCTGATGATGTGGGTGCAGAAAAAATGGTGATTGTGGAGGAAAACGAGATTATGAAGGAAAAGTGATTGTAGCTGAAATAGAGATGGACTCAGAGGAAAACTTTCAGAGGAGATTGTTTGAAGGAGAGACTGTTACCTCTAAAAAATGCATAACTACAACACTTCAGTGGATATTAGAGACTGGGCAGGCCATGGAAAACTTTTTGAGTGCATATGAACAAAATAAAAATATTTATCCATGGTCAGAATATGTGGTGCAAGTTTTTACAGACAAAACAAAAAGAATAATGATCCAGTTTAGAACTGAAGTTGAAGAAAAAGAACAAAAAGAACATTTGTTAACTATATGTAAAAAAGTAAAGGACACTACAAAAATATATGATGAAAGAGAACTGTGGACTGGGGGATGGGAATGTGGAGTAACAGTGAACATGGAAAATGATAATGTTATGCATGTACCTAGTATTATTAATGTTCATAGTAATAGGGGGTTTGTGAAATACAGGGGCCAACCAAAGACATATTATTTTTATGGGAAAAAATTATCATTTAATCAATGGATGTGATCAACAAGATGCTATTTATGTGGTAAAATAGGGCATAATGCACAAAAATGTGATTTAAAGTACAAAAAATGTGATAATACTGGCCATTCATGGGTAGAATATGAAATGAATGTGCAAGAAAATGAAAAAGAAAATGAGTTATACAGGAGAAAGTGATAGAAGAATGTGTTACACAAGAAAATATACAAAAAGATGTGACTGATGAAGCTAAAGAAAGTAACAAAGAAAAGAAACAGAGGAGTCAAGTGAGAAAGAATCTAACTGGTGTACAGTAAGAAATAAAAATAATTCAATAGGGAAAAGAGTTAAAGAAAGGAAAAGATAATTAAAAAATATAATGCTTAGAGAAATTAAGAAAGGGAGGGATAAACATTCATTATATTAACTGTTCTTAAAAGCTGAAATTATTAGCTTTAAATATGAATAGCATGAAAAATCTAAAGAGGAGAATAGGTATATTACAATGGTGTTCTGCAGTAGATACACATATTATTGTTTTAGAAGATATTAGATTATTAACAAAGGAAGAATGAATACTGAAAGGATACTGAAAACTGAAAAACTTTGGAATGGTGCAGTTGTTTAGAACATGGGGAAAGAAACTTGTTTGAACATATGTATACTTTGTCAAGAAAGCATTAAAATATTAGCTGTAACCATAGTGGAATTAGGACGAATTATGATAATAGACTTGAGATGGAAAAAAATATGTGTATAGAACTATAGCTTTATATGTATATGTAACAAAAAGGAGAGAGAAATGATGTTTAAAAAATATTCTTGAATATGTTTGTGTAAATATAGACAGTATAGTGTTGGATGATTTTAAATGTAACTTAAGAAAAAATAAGACCAATTGTGATGTTAAAATGGTTAGAGAAATTATGAAAACTGGAAAGTTAAGTGTATGGGAGAATAATCACTGGACTTACAAAAGAAATGAAATTAGAAAATACATTTTTTAATATCTGATAGTTTAAAAGTTAAAAAAATAATTAATTATGCTGGATTTTTGGATCGTGTGGCTATATGGTTTAAAGTACAGGAAAATGAAGCCTATATAAGAATAGAAAAAGGAATAAAGAGAATTAATGAAAGGGAATTAGATTTAGAAGAGAAAAAAGAATTTATGGAATTATGGAAAAATCATATAAATATGAGAGTATTTTATGAGAATTGGACTGTTGGGTGGCCTAATTTTAAAGAGAAATGTAAAAAAGTGTTTTTAGAATGTATAAGGAAGAAAAGAAAAAGACAAGGAGAGATATAAAATATTAAGTCAAGAAATATTTAGAGACTTAGAGAAGAAAAAACTCCTTTTATGAAAAAGAAGGCAAAATATATAAAATGAATCAAATTAAAATTAACAACTTGTTATACAAACAAAAATATTCTTTGCTAGGAAAAAAAAGTCTATATTAGTTCATCGACAGCTTAGGTTGTCAAATCTGTAAGAGTGTCGAACTTGCAAAATCGCGAAAGGTCATTTAAGCAAATTCTTTCCTCGGGAAAGAAGTCTCGTGGCCATTATCAGGGATTTGCCCTTTCGGCAATGTGGAGTGATCTCGGAGTTGGTAAATTTAGTTAGGGGGTGTGTATATATATATCCTTGGAAAGACTGTGTTTTTCAAAATTTAAATGTACAGTTATAGAAATGTTGCTGCAGTTTAGAATGACTGAGGTAGAAGAGAAAGTGTTTTTCTAAGCATATGTCAGGATGTGCATTATATTAAAAAAGTTGTGAATGACTGAAAAGTATGGACTATGAATGGGAGATTTGTGTAACGTTAAAAAATAAAAAGCAAAAAATAAGTTGCAGCATATGCCTTATGTAATAATAATACATGGGAAAAATGGAGTGTTCTAGAGGCAGCCAAAAGCATGCTTTTTTTCCCCTTAGGGATGAATTATACTTAATCCTGGACATTCCAGTAAAAACCTGAAACTATATTGTAGGAAATGTGGAAGTGAATACTATTTTTGTTTGATTGCTCACTAATTAATGAAGAAAGACAAAGTGAGGAAAATGGGGGGGGGGGCGGACAAGTTTCTATGCAAGAAAGGGTTGAAAATGATGAAATGATGTACAAATGTAGAAAAGAATGCACTATGTAAAATCCAGAAAGTAATCAATGAAAACAGAAACAGAGACAGATATGGAAAACAGGTTGGGGGCACTAGAAAAAGAGAGAGAGATGTGGTCTCTGAGTCAGAAAAAAAAAGTGAAAGCTTCTACGGGGGAAGGTAAGGAGGAAAAAAGGAAACAAAGAAAAACTGAAAAAAAAAATGTTAATATAAGTATAGCATGAAGATTGATGTTAGAAGAATGATGGTGTTTGCATGGTGTGAAAAAATGCATGCAGAGGTAACTTGTAAGACATACAAAAAAATTAAAAGGATGGAATTTGAAATGATGTGGAAAAGAAAAGTGGAGTGGGCAACAGGAATTGATATATGTTCAAGGAATTGTAGTTTTACTGAAAATGAAGAGATTAAAATCTTAGATATAATGGTGTGGTAGCAGGGAGAGTTTTAGTGTATGATATAAGAAATGGGAAGAAATTATTTAGAATACTAGTAGTTTATGCATATACAAATGTAAGTTAAAGAAAAAGTATGACAAAATTCTAAGTTGTGTGATAATACATATGCCTATTACAGTGGTGGAAGACTTCAACTCTAATTTTAAAAAGTCAAAAAGGAAACAACATAAGATATGCAAATGATGAGAGAGGCAGTAAATAGTGATAGGTTAAGAATAGGTAAAGGGAGAGAATATACTTATTGTGGTTACTTAAATGGAGATGGATTATATACTGTTTACAGATGACATGCAAAAAACAAAATATGGAATTATAGAAGAAAAGTTTTCAACTCATAGGGCTGTATGGGCAATAACAGAAGAGACTGAAAATATAATAAAAGAAGGAAAAGGCTTAAAAAGTCTGAAAAGAAAATTGTAGGAATGGAATGTCTTAAGAAAGAAGGCAACTGTGGTTAGATCATATTAAAATGAAACCATTTTCTGGCAGTCTGACAAAGTGGTGGATGGTGTTTAAAAAGTTGAAAAAATCAGAGAGAGAGTAGATGTAAAAAAAATAGCATGCAACAACTAAAACTATTTTGTGAAAGAATACTAGAGAAAGGAGCAGAGGAAGTTTTGAAGAAAATAAATTATATAAATATAATTAGGAAAAAATGACAATAATGATATTTAGACAAAAATATTGTTTAAAAGAGAGAAAAGAAATGTCCCCATTTTAGATAAGAAATTGAGATATATTCAGAGAAAAACGAATGTAATGAAAGCTTAAAAGAATATTTAAAATATAAATAAGAGGAAATAATGGATATAGTTGAACTGTATATTCAGAGTATGTATCGGAAAAAGAATGGAAGAGGGGGTGTAGGAAATGTAAAGGAGATAAAAAAGGAAGTAATGAAAAAAATGAAAAATATTTGAGAAAGAATAGTTAGAGGATGATATAAAGAAAAGTAAAGAAGAATATGCACTAGGTATAGCTGGATGAGGGTGTAGTTTTTATAAAGAAATGCCATATAACAGAAATAATGTTTTATGTAACTGTTGAATGAATAGGTGATGGAAGGTATAATAGAATAAGAGGTTTGTAAGGAAATTATAATGTTTATATACAGAAATGGGAGACAGGAGAAGTAAAAAGCTGTAGACCAATTAATATGGGAAATATTGGCTAAAATATTTATGAAGATTATTCAGGAAAGAATGATGGATGTCATGAAAGAAGAACTGGATGAAAAGATGTACAGGGTTAAAGGGAAGAGAGTAAATGAAATGCTAAAGATGGGTTAAAGAAGTGGTTGGGTGAATAGGTAAGAGAGAAGAAAAAGTAACACTATATAACATGGCTAAGGAAGTTGATAGTATTGATTATTGGGAAATGAACTTTTTTAAAGATATGAGGTAGGAGAAAATATAAGGTTATTGAGGAGAATTTATGAACATTTGTCTGTGTGTATGTGCAATGGTAAGTGGTTGAGTAGGACAAAAGATAAGAAGAAGAGAAGATTGTCCACTAAGCATGTGGTAGTTTGTGATGATAATGAATGTAGTTATCCACAAAAACACTGCAAAGAATACCTTCCAAGAACTAGCTAGAATATATAGCCAGAAAAACATTATTAAAAAAGTTAAGTGCATTTGCTCTATATTGTATAGAACTTCATCAGAACTAAAAATATTAACTACAAATAGTTGAAATAATGCATCTGATTACCCGAGAATCATCTGTTTTCTAGAGATACAATCACTTCAAAAACTACTTACAGTCAGTACAAAAGCAAATCAACAAATATACTTGTTACACTATAAAAACAAAATCTTATTTATAAAATTACAGTCATAGTGCCTACTATTGATAGAAGAATGTTCATTTAACCTTGGAGCTTGAGAGGTGTTTAATAGCAATTCCCAATACAATTCTTGGTACTGAAGCCATTTTCCCAGCTCTCACATCTTTCAGGAATCTGTACCTTTTCCAAAACAAACAAAAAAAAAACACGAAAATTGACAACATACCTTAGAATGCTTGCTTAGGGAAGTTTTCTCATCTCCTTTTTTAATTGCATAGGTGTGCTCATAAATTCTCATTTGCAATACCTGCTCAGTCTTCCCTACATAAAATGCAGCAAAAGTTAAACAAGAAGCAAGATAAACAACTCCTGTTGTGGTGCAGTTATATCCACCCTTACAGTACAAAACTTTGGGATAGGAGGGTATGCTGATGTTAATGCTGTCATAAATAAGTCTACATTGAGAGCAAGACATGCATTTATACATCTCTCTATGTTTTTCTATACTTTGCATCTCTTCACCAGACTCTTTTTCAAAAATCCTTTAAAATTAGCACCACGTTTGAACAGAAAGCTGTGGGCTTCAATTTTGGAATTAAATTGGTGGAACTGAATACCTCTAATTAATTCCTGCCAGGAATCCTCTTCACTTTGTCTGCATGGTAATTACATATAAGGACCATGGCATTTATTCACTCATTGTCCCTGGTAGTGCCAACTGCAATGGACTCTAAAGTAACTGAATGGTCCAGAATTGGTTTAACATTAGTTGTTCTTTTTAAGATCACCTCAAGAGCTATATTGTTTTCTAGTTAGATAGGCTAACCACTTTCTAGGACATAACTTGAGTTTTCCCAGTTCTGATGTTTTCCGGGAATCATCAGATACCATTCTGGGCAGCCTCACCATCTATCATTTTACCAATTTTTTTTCTGCCAAATTGGATGGTTACATGAATAATGTAAATAGCTGTTGGAAAAGTTAGCTTCCTAAATATAGCAGATTCCCATCTGCTACTTTTCTTAATTTTAGAAATCATTGCATACAAATAGCTAATGTCGTTGTCACTTCTGTCACATGCATAGCTGAGAACCTTTACTGTGTTAATGTATGTAAAGAACTCATCAAATTCAACAACAGTACCTGTCCACAAAATAAAAATATTGTCCAGCTATCTTAAATACAAAAAGAATACTAGACCAGAAATCACTGTGAAATATAAAGTGCTTTTCCCAGTACCACATAACAGTATTAGCAAATACTAGGACACATAGTGCTTCCATTGCCACCCCTTATATTTGTTTAAAGTATTCCCCTTCAAAGTACACATAGCTGTTTTTTAACACTATTTGCATACACTCATGAATAATAAAAACATTTCATTGTAAAGTAATCCATCAGTGCTAACCGCCTTGTAAAACCAATCCATTCAAACTTCATGAGGTATTACTAAGAACAAATCCTTCATATCTGTAGTAACAAGCATACAGTTCTCATGAATTGAGATAGTAGACAGTTTTTGTAAGAAATCCAATGAGTCTCTAAGTACATGTGGTTTCTACTTAAAGAAACTCTTTATTTTCCTATCCACTGAGAGACATAAACTGAAAGGTGAATTTGGGAGACATAAATTGAAAGGTGAATATTTAATACAGCCCACAGTGATTGAAACTGTAGACTCATTTAAGGACCTGGGCATATGGGTAGATTCAGCTATGAATTTTTCTAATCATATCAAACTAATGATAATTAGGCTAATGATAGTTATAGAACTATAGGTTGTATAAAAATATTTATAAAGTCTAGGAAATCAAACATAATGAAGCCATTCTTTGTTAGTTACATTAGACCCAAACTTGAGTATGGAATAACAATATGAAAACCCTATAGGAAAACAAGCATGAATAAACTGGAAAGAGTACAGCAGAAATATACCATGGGCATCCATGGATGTGAAAATCTAAGTTTTTATGAAAGACTAAAATACCTGAACTTGTACAGTGTCTCTTATAGATATTTAAGAGGAGATCTTATTCAGGTATATAGGGCATTTAGGGACAGCTACCTCTGGGAATGTTTGGGGTTATCAAAAAGTACTAGAGAATCATCAGATAACCTATGTAGAAGATTCTATAGGAATGAAAAGTGTACTAATTGGTTCACTAACAGAGTAGCTGATGCTTGGAACAGACTACCAAATTACATTAAAGCAAGCAAGAACAGCCTGGACATTTATTATGGGGACAAGTGTTTTGGTATATTGGCAAGCTAGAAGGGCATTAATCCCTGTGCTTGAAATATTTGTAAGTATGTATGTATGTATGTATGTAATAACAACACCAGGACTCAATTTTAGATCCTACTGAAGCCACAATAGGCCACAGTGGTAGATCATAATGGTCCATGTGTTTTTTGGGGACTCTGAATATGGCTAATATAACAGGCCTATCATCTTTCAAAAACTTAATCAATTCTAGAGACAACTCAAATTTATAAACCACTTAATACGACCAGCAATCAATTCCACTGAAGGTATAGTTAATTTTACTTTTGAAACTGATCCTAAATAGATTCTATCATGTAAATAGTCCAACATTTTACCTGAATAGTTGTAATTATTCATCACGACCACTCCACCCCATTTTTCTGGCTTCATGATCCAAATGGATCTGTCATTAAAGAGTGTAGTAACCTCCTTTCCTCTTCTCATAGATTAAAAAAATGCTTCTTGTTTGGCATTCCAGCATCTAGTGCCACTTTCACATAACCTCTCGAATATTGATATGCAAAAGGGGGGGGGGTTATATGTACTTGACCTCACAAGCATTGCCTTAGTCTTGTGATATTCATCACCCTCAAAAATCAACTTAAAGTTCAACTTCCTGGAATAAAGTTTCAACTGTATTATTGTATCTACTAAATTGAATCCTTGGAAAGGAACAAAGGTGAAACCTCTCAAAAATAAATTGAAAAAAGTTTCATCAGTATTCAGATGATGGTAGTTGCGAATTCTCCACACATTGATTTCTATGATGTTACATGGTGTGGTTTCATTATTTTCCTTATTAATATTTGTTACCAAAAAGTTACTTAGTACCTCTGGTTCCTGTTCTTGCCTCAGCTTCTCACCATATTTCATTTGAAGGATGTTGTCCTGGAGTGGTAGCTGTTGTAGCCACCTTCTTTCTCCTCTGTGTTTTAGGCAACGTTGGTCTGGTTAGTTCCTGAAAGGCATTCACTACAAATGTTTTTTTTTTTTTTTTTGTGAATTGCTGGTTAACTATAATGTACAGCATTTTTTGGTTACTACATTGAATGCAGTTATACAAGCAGGTAGACCAGGGTTAGAGAATGGTAGATGAGAATTTAAGGAGGGGATAAAGGTACCATTAATATTAACATATGTGAATGATTGTGTTTTATTAGCCAAGAAAAAACATTGGATGAAAAAGATAATTTTAAATAGAACAGATTCTGGGTACAGTTGGATTACAGTTAAATAAGTCAAAAAGTAAAGGGTTCTAAGAAATGATAAGAATGGTAGGGATTTATTTTACCCAAAGTGAAATTGAAATTCTAGGGCTTACACTTGGAAGGGAAGAAGTAGTAATAGAACAAAGGAGAAATGTTATAAAAATGTATGAAAGTTGACAAATTGGTGGGGAGTGTTTCAGCTGTCCATAGGAAAAAGGGAAAATATGTTAAACAGACATATTTTATGAAAGCTGGCAAATGCAGGTAGTGCGTCTATGTTTCCAAACTGTATGGAGGCTGAATTGTTGGGCCTTTTTTTGGTTTGCTTTTTGTTAATTTTGCTTTTTGTGGGGAACAAGATTGAGTCCAATCAAAAGTTGGATATCTTACAATGCAACAGAAAAGGGGAACCTGAAGTTAATAAATCCATTTGTTTTCTTAGCATTAATACATTTTTTGAGTATTAAAAAGGTGTCTGAAAAGAAATACTCCTAGGAAATTTGTTATTTGAAAAATATAAAGGAATGTAGGTTAATGGGTGATACGAAAAGAAAAAGGTTTGAAGCAGAAGGAATATGGAAAATTGATATAAATGAAGTAGAATTGGAAAGAAAAGATCAGTATTAAAAAAATAAAAGCATATTATTATGTTGACCTTTGGGAAAATGGAGGTTGGATACGAGAAACAATAAAGAAAAGATAAATAACATTTGCCTCTTATTTTGAAGCCAGTGATTTTCTGTGGTTCTTAGCATTGGACACACTGCCAGTAAAAAGTAGCATGAACTATACAATGATAGAAGAAAGAATGTGCAATAGCTGTGTTACTGAAGACACATCACAACATTGTTTTTGGATTGTAAGAAAAATGAAGTTTTTGGACATTATTTAAAGATGTTTATGACTGAAAAGTATTTAAAAACATTGATATGGATATGGTCCAGTTTCTGAGTTATAAAGTTGTGAGTGAAAAAGAAACTGAAAAATGGGATAACATTTTATTCATTGCTATTTGGTGTCTATGGAAAAGAAGATGTGAAGAATTGCTGTATAACAAAATAAAATACGAGGAGGGAGTAATATGTGATATAAAGAAATGGTTATGGTGGAAAAAGTGGGGAGGATGAAATGGTTCTTAAATGTATTTAGGAATTGAATACATAAAGTGATGTATTAAGATGTATAAAGTGTGATATAAAGTGTAAATACAATGAAAGTGTAAATAATGAAAGAAAGGTGTAAATGTATTAATATAATAAAGCAACCCCGACTCTTAGAGCTGCTAAGTGGCATCTGAGAGTAGCTACAGCAGTTCTAATAATCCAGTATGGAGGATAGACTGTGTGAAAGAAGCCAGAGATGTTACTCAAAGAAAATGAGGTAGAAAAAATGATCATAATGAAAATACAGAATGGCACTTTAGCAACACTGATATTAGTGAGAATGATTAATCAGGATGAACCAAGCTAAAGAGAAGAAACTCCTTGTAGTTGATGGGCAAACACATGAAGGAGAAGATCTGATTAAAGAAGTCAAGTGAAACTTGACAGGTACTTCAGTGCCACAAAAAGTATCCAATGCTAAGAATAACAAATAAACCTTATTCTACCATTAACAGATATTGACAAAATAAGTTTTCCGTTAGGGTTTATTAACCCCTACTTAAGGGTGTTCATACATCTTAGAGCTGAAAGTTTTTGTGAAGTAGCATTTGAAAACTTTGCTCTAATATAACAATTTATTAGTGAATTTGAAAAATGAAATATGAAAGCAATGTGGATTTTTTTCCAAAATTTGGGACTCAAAAAGAAAAATAGATGTATACTTCAAAACTGCTGATATGGATGAATACGTATTGCAATTTTTCTTTATTCCTATGTGTAGTAGAGTACATAATATTAAAATATGTGATTAGAAAAGTATATGGACTGATGGTTGGGAAGTGTGGATAACAATGAATGTTGCTAAAGAACAAATGTAACATATTACAAATACAGTATATGTGAATAGAAAAAGGTTTTGTTGACTATTGGGGTCAACAAAAAGCATGTTACATTTGACCAAAAACTGTAATAAATATATGTGGACAATGTTGGGAGAGAGGAGATATGGCAAAAGCTGTACACCAATCTACAAAAATGCAATGGGACTGGATACTTCTGATTTGATTGTCCTATTTTAGAAAGAAAAGAAAATGAAGAAAACATAGAACACATAATTATTCAAGATAATGAATTTTCGATAGAAAAACAAAATAAGTATACACAATTACAAAGTAAAGAAGAGGAAGAGAGAGATATGGATACAGGAAAAGAAAAATACATATGATGAGAAATCATTTGGAGATAGACTTAAGGAAAATAAAAATTATAAAAATGGGAATAAAAACGTCAAACAATGATGCTATAATAATTTTAACTTTAAATGTAAATAGCATTCAAAATGAAATAATAAGGCTACTAGTGGTTAAAGGGTATAAATCACTAAGAACTGTATATTAGTTTTAATTCACAAGTAAAAAGAGAATTGAGACATTATGGGAGGAGGATTATTTGGTTGGTAGGAAAAGAGATGTTCAGGATTAAGAATTTTTATACAAAATAAAGAAGTAAAGATAATGACTGTAATAATAACAGTAGCTCCTGGAAGGGTTATAACATGTGATTTAAGAATATGTGTAAGATTAATAGTAATATATATTTATACTAATATGGCAGAAAGTAATTTTTTGTTTGAAAATATCAAATTGCATGAAGAAGTAAATATATCACTAGCAATAGTAGGTGATTTTTAACTGTAATCTAAAAAATAAAAAAGTAAAAATAACACAGGATGTGAAGATGTTAAGAGAGGTAATAAGATGTAATAAGATTTAAAGGTGGGAAAAGAAATAGAATGTCATATAAAATGATTATATAATATATTGTAAAGAGTTTAAGGAAATAAAAGGAGGTGTGGAGAGGGCCACTTTCTAAGAATATAGGGTGATTTGGCTAAGGATTGAAGAAGACTGTAACAGTATAAAAGAGAGAAAAAAGGTTTAATAGTGTAAAAAGTCTGACAGGAGATTTCAGAAATGAAGATGAAATGAGAATATAAAGATAAAGATTGTGGAGAGATCATTTAAATATGAAGCCATTCTATAAGAACTAGAAATACTCTTGGAATATGTGTAAACCATAATATAAAAATATATTTAGACAAGAAAATATTATACAAAGAGATAAGATGAAATATAAAGAAATTATGAGTAAATATGAAAAGGAAAGAGAAACAGGAAGCAAAAAATAAAAGAACTAGAGAAAGCTGGAAAAATAAGAAAAAATAAAATTGATGTTATTTGGGCAAAGATATGTTTTGAGTGGTAGAAAAGAGGAAGTGTTCCCATATTTAGGAAAATAAGTAAAAATAAGAGAAGGAAGGATGGATAGTATTATAGATGATAAAGTTGATGAAAAACACAAGTAAGAAGATATTATGGAAGTTGTAGAATATTTTGTAAATAAAATGTATGAAAAAACAATAAATAATGAGACAAAAGAACTGAGAGTGATGAAAATATTGAAGACAGTAAAAAAATGTAATGGAGGAAAATATAAGAGTAGATGACGTATACAGGCTGATACGAGAAAGTAAAAATAAAGCAGCAGCAGGATATGGGTATTATAAAGAAGTGAATGAAGATGAAAAACAATCCTAAAAGGACATTAAATGAGTGCATGAAGGAAAATGTTATAGATGAAAAAATATTTGGTAGAGTAATAAAATTTATATGGAAAAAGAATGAAACAATACAAATGGATGCTGGTAACACTAGTAAATACTGATGGTGAAATATTCATGAAAATCATACAAAAACACTACAGAAAGTATTGGATGAGGTAGTAGGGAAGGAAGGTTTTGGAATGAAAGGAAAACAGGTGAGCGAAATATTAATAATAATAATGAAAGGGGCAGTAAAGATGATTTTGAAAGGGAATAAAAACTTAAGACTGGTAACGTAATATAGCTAAAGCATTTGATAAAGTAAGCAATGAAGCACTATGGATAACACCAAAATCTTATAGCATGGAAGAGAAAATTATTGACATAATACAAATGTATTAAGGGAAATCATTGGTACAAATTATGATAAATAAATAGATGGGTAAAAATATACATGAAGAGATGAATAAAACAGTGATGCCAATGAGCATGTATCTTTTTGTTTTAGTAATGAATGCAGTAGTACAAACAGGTATGTTTGAAATGAGAGACACTAGATGGATGAAAAAATGTAATAGCATTATTTTTATCTTATGCAGATGATTTTGGTATAATAGTAAAAAAATGAGGGATGGGTAATTGAGTTATAAAAAGATTTGAGAATGCCTCACTGTAGGTGGGCTTACAGCTAAGTAAACTGAAAAGGTACAAGTCTGGGTGAAATACAAAAGCAATACAGAATTTTACAAGAAAGGAAAGAAAGTTTTGTGCAGTACCAGTTGGAGTATATGAAAGCATATTACAGCAATGGATTGAAATATTAGAAAGAATAAAAAAGCTATCAGTTTGGTGGAAAAAATGTATCTGTCTTTTCAGAAAAAATACATATGTTAAATAAATATGCTTTAGGGGATTATCATATGTAGGGGAGTATATATGTTTCCTGTGTGAATGGAAAAAGAACTACTATATTATTTTTATTATTATTTGGGCATCAAGGTTAAACTCAGTGAGAAGGGGGACAGTTTATAATAAGACTGAAGCAAGTGGATTGAATGAGAAAAATCCAGTGGTACTCTTGGTCTCAGTGCATTTATTTTGGGTTATGAAGACTGGTAAGGAAAAATAAACAAATATGATGAGAGATGTTATATAAAAGGTGTAAAACAGAGTGGAAATGTGATAAAGGACATAGAAAGGAGAATGTGGGAAGGACAGAGGAAACAATATGACATTAAGATGAAATTACGGAAATGAAAAATGAGTGAAGTATATAAGAAAAGAAAGCAACAGTATCAGAAAAGTACTGAAATGTTCTTTTTGGTATATTCATGGAATGAATTAGAAAGGAAAGCAACACAAGATAGAAAAAAGAGATTTATAACATTTTATGAAGTATTTTTTTCCTATGGAGTGTTTTACTTGATAAATTACTAATGAAAGGAAATATGAAGTCTAAAATTGTGGAGGAAAGAAAATGTGTTGTATGTACGGTGAAAAAAAAAAAAACAATGTTTTCTGGAATGTAAAAAGAATATAAAGTTTTAAGAACATTTTAAATGTGAATATCATTTTGTATAGGAAATATGACAAAGTAGAAAAAAGTTTATATTGATAAATGGGATAAAATATTGTTTATGACAATTTGGGAACTGTGGAAAAGACATTGGGCAGGATTCACGAAGGCTTTCACGGAGTCTAAGAGTAGTGTAAGACTCCATGCAGCCTTTGCGATCCAGGAACAGCCCTAAAGTCCGTGTAAGAGACCAGCTAAAACGTCTCTTACATGGAGTGGGCGTGGATATGCTAATCACCTCACTTGCAGCCGAATAGCATGCAAATGAGGTAGATTAGCGATCCAGGAAGCCCAAAGCAGCCCGTGTAAGAGCCGTTTTAGCTGCAGAAATGTACTCAGTTGATAACTGAGTACGTTTCTGCAAAAAACATAATGGAGCCATGTCAGCTCCAAATAAAGGGTGCATATGTGTCAGGCAGCATGCCAATGGCCAAATATGTGGCCATTGGCAAGGTACCCCGATGCAAATCTGAGAAATAAATATTTTTTTTTTCGGTGATCGCCGGTGTTTAAACGCAGCGCAGCCCCGCTCAAACGGGTTGCGCTGTATAAAACATAAAAATGAAGGTTATAAACCCACAAATGTGGGTTTTATGCAATACATGGAATGACAATGCAGGGACCAGCAGACCAAAAACAACATGGCCACCGTGTAGTGGTTGCTAAGGGGGGAAGCTGAGTCTAAGACATGTAACTAAGCATTAGTAGGCAATCTGATGCAAATGAGTGTTAGGATACTGAATTCCACTGTCACATAGCAAATGAGCACATTCTGAGTAGTGTAAGAGTTACATAAGGGGGAGGAACAGAGTAGGAGATAGGTGACATCACAGGGGGGAATGGCAGAAAGAAATGCAGTTCATTGAAGGTCAGTGTTACATGACAGATGTCAGACACATATCATGGAAAGAGGAGTGCCACAACATAAGCATGGGAAAGTCAAGAAATGGAAGGTGTACACTGTTGCCTACACCAAAGTTTCTTGCTGGGCGTGCATGCGCACGTGTGCGCGCCATGAAGTGCAAGTAGGACAGTGTGCGCGCGTGTAAGGCAGACTGAGCATGTGGGAGCCTGTTGGTGGATGTTTAACACTGTTTGCGCTGGTGTGCGCGTGTTTTCACCCAAATAAGCAGATTCTGAACCGTGTAAGCATGTGTGCACGCGTGTAAGCCACTGTGAGCATGTTTCTGCTAGTATGCACGCTGCTCCCTCCTGAGGAAACAGAAAGGAAAAAAGAAGCAACAGAATTCATAGGAAGCTAGCAGGGAATATTGCTGGAGCTAGCAGGTGAAAACAATTAGAAGCAGGCAATTATACAGGCAGAATAGTAGCCCAGCCCAGCACTTAAAACTCTGCAAACAGCAGTGCAGGATGTTTCTCTCAAGAGACACTGCAAGACAGGAGTAAGCTATTAGAAGTGAAAACTGAAAAAGCTGAACTCAGAGCAGAAATGTTAGGGGCTGCCATAGCTGTCATAATGAGACATAGGCGACTTGCTTAGGGTGGTGACAATGCAGATGGTGCCAGACAACCCACAGTGAGGAGACGGAGAAGAGTGTACAGGCCCAGGGTCACCTACCACGGGTTACATGAGCTGGAGATAGTAGAGCGCTATAGAGTGGACAGAGAGCTCCTGCAGCAAATAGTTGAGCTGTGCAGGCCACGCTTCACACACAGAACCAACAGAGGGGAACCCATCCCAGTGGAAACCAAGGTATGTGTTGGCCTAAGAATACTAGCAACAGGTACCTTCCAAAGACCAACTGGTGATATGATGGGGATATCACAGGCATCAGCCTCCAGGGTACTGCACCAGTTCCTGGATGCCATGTCAGCACATGTCGGTGATCATGTATATTTCCCCAATGCCCGTGAGGTATTGGCCAGCAATATGCGTCTCTTCCAGCAAATAGCGGAATACCCTGAGGTAGTGGGTGCAATAGACTGCACGCGCATACGCATCAAAGCACCAGCCGGTGAGCGGGGTAGGGCCTACATTAACCGCAAGGGCTTCCCCTCCATCAACTGCCAGGTCATGTGTGATGCCCAGGGCATAATAATGAATGTGTGTGCTGGCTGCCCTGGGAGCTACCATGATTCCCACATCTGGCATTTGACGCAGCTGTACCAGACATTTGCCAATGGGGACATCCCACACGGACACCTAGTGGGGGATGCAGGTTATGCACTGGAGCCGTGGCTGATGACACCCATCAGAAATACACACACACCTGAACAGGAACGCCATAATGAGGCACACACACAAACACCTAATGTAATAGAGCGTGTGTTTGGGCTGCTCAAGTCACGGTTCCGGTGTCTGGACACATCTGGTGGAGCCTTGCAGTACACACCAACTACATGTACCCAAATTGTCATGGTATGTGCTATGCTACATAATATGATCTTGCGAAAACAGCTGCAGCAGGACCAGCATAGGGCTGGGCCAAACAGCCCCCCACCATTGCCAAGGCCATCACAGGCAGAGCGTGACTCTGAGGAGGAACAACCTGAGCCTGCCCCAGTAGGCAGAAGGAGGCGTGCCCAGTATGCCCTGGCCTTGGCAAAGAGGCAACGCATAGCACATACACTGGCTCAGTAGGAACCCTGGGAATGATACCCCCTCTGACTCACTCAAATAATAACAGGGATGCCTAAAATGACATGACCTGCTCACAAACATGTACAGGGAGTGTAATATGCGCATCCGACAGAGGCAGCCCTGCAGCACCACTTGAGGCATGAATGCCATGTGTTAAGTAATGTAACACCATGTACTATATGCACACCTGAGGACCGTGACTAACATCCTACCCTCACCAAGCATCATGCCACAATATGACAATGAGATGATCAATTGCAATAATTGGCTGAAGTATTGCAGTTAGTCAAAGGGGATCCAATGTGTGCCAGCCTGTGATGACATGCTGAGCATGACATGATGCTCCACCTGCTAGGACTGGCGTGCACCTATCAGTGCAGGCCGTATGGATACTGGCAAAGGCTGTTGTTACCCACAGCGTGCCCTGAATAGGTAAGGTTCAAAACACAAACCTACCTCCATAGGTATCAGAAGGGATAAGAACCTAGATGTAATGCTACCCAATGCCAGAAGTCTAAACAGCAAGATGCATGCAGTCTAAACTCACCCAGTATGGAGAATGTTGATATCTGTGCTGTAACAGAAAACTGGGTCAAGGCTCACAACAGCACCCTAACACTACCAGGTTACACCTCATACTGTGCTGTACAGCCTCAAAACATGGAACAAGCTACAAAAGGAGGGTGACTAGCAATAATTGTCAAGGATAACCACACCCCCATGTTGGTACCACAACAAGAAGCAACATGGACTAGCCATGGTCAAGTAACAGTGGCTAAAACTGCCTCCTAGTTTATAGCCTGCTACAGGCTACCGTCCCAACACCAGGAACTGCACCTGGCCTATGTTGGAATACATGAATATATCAAGTCCTCCAAACCACATTATATTGGGTGACTGAAAATACCCAAACATAGACTGGGAGCATTATACTAGCTCCAACACTGTAGGACAAAAGTTCATAGAATCCATAAACCAAAATGCCCAGGAACAACGTACCACTCCCACAAGAGGGGTAAGCATACTGGATGTGATAATCAGCAACATGGGTACTGGATGGCAAGATGAGAAGTGTATTGCTCACTGGTAAGACCAGACCATACAGTAATCACACTGGATATACACATCCTGACCACAGTCCCTGGCCAGAAAACCACAGTGAAAAACGTGTGTAAAGCAAAAGTTGCACTCCTCCAAACTGATGTGGAATCCATTAAAGGCCCTGTGCGGGTGCAAAATATGGGCCACACCTCAGAACCTGTTATACAGGCATTCCATGAACACTGCCAGGAATGCTTGGATTATGCAATCCTAAATTAAAACAAGACACAATGCCATACACGCAAGCATCTGGCATGGTGGACTCCAGCCATTACCAAACCATGCAAGAGAATGAGGGAGCTACTACATGATAGAGCAAACATAAAAAAATAAGTAATCACTGATCAGTATCACACAAAGCAGTTGGACAGTAACTACACAACATGACACACAACACACAACAATAAATGGGAGATATTTGTTGAAGTTCACACTCATCCACAAATGTGGTGGGCTGCAGAGTTCAACATATGGAAAGCTCACACTGGGCATGCTCGCACACTTTGATAAATGAGACATATGTCAGACAACATGCCATGGGAAGGCTGAACTGGGCATGCTCACACACTTAGGCCAAATCTCAGTTTAGCAGTTGGCCACACATATCTGGTATTTGTACGTGTTATTCCAGGAACCAACCACATTACAGCAATCTGCCCAGTGCACACAGTTAAATGACTACAGAGACATACGTGATATAGTGGATCCCTCCCATATGCAAACATCTTCCACAGATACACAAGTTGTTCATACAAACAGGGAATGCTATGGCAATAAAGACCTGCAAACAGTCTATCAGCAACAAATAATGTGCATCTGACAATTAAACATATGGGTGTAGAGGTCAACACTAGGCTGTTTGCCCTAGGGAATGACAGCTTAGCCAGAGTGTGCTTGGCGTCTGCCTCCCCAGTACAGTAGGCTACTGTGCCACTGTAAAGTAGGTCACATAAGGCACCGTGTGAGGCTAGTGTGCTGTGCCTCTGTCAAGCAGGGACACAGTGGAGATCCCAGGGTTTGAATTTGCTAAGCCACAGCCATGTTGTTGGTGTGTGCTGGAAGAGGGTTGCTGAGGACCTCTAACAGTAAGTGGGCGTGAATAACAGACTGAGGGGAGCCTTATCTGCATTGTCTGGACAATTTCACTGTCAACACTGTGTCGTGATGATTATGAGGGATTGAAGTGTCGTGCCGGTACTGCTCAGAGATGTCCTCCCTCTGTGGGCTACTGCTCTGCAATGTATTAGCTCACTCTGTCTGTTGGACAGCTCATATATGGCTGGTGTACATCTGACAGGTGTCCTCTTGTGGAGCAGTCATGGGTATATTTGGGATAGCATGATCAATGCAAACCTTCCACATGCTCATAGAATGCAATTGTCAAGGATTATGCAGAGTGGCCTGTATACTCCCCCAGCATGGGTCCTTTGAAGTCTTCCACCCCAGTCTTCACAAGTGTAAAGTCTGCTTTTGATAAATACAGTTTGTTTGCAGTGACAACCTTGCCTGGGGGTGGGATGGGATATGGATGGCCAGGGAAAGGTGGGTATGGTCAGATATCAACAATGGTGGTCTACCTCTGGTGTGGAACAGTGAGTACCCATGTTGTAGATGGTCAGGTGCAATATGTATTCCCCCTTGTGGCTGTGGTGAGTGGTTCTGCCATAGCACATGGACTCACAAATTGTAGTGGCTGTAGGGTAATGTTGTAGAGGCCTGAGTAGTTCCCACACACAATATGCCTGTACCTGACGTTAACAACTGGAATGGTGTATGTGAACACCTGCATATCTTGGCACTGTTCCCAGGGAAGCAAAGTGTGTGTCCTGGATGTGGGAGGGGTGGTCAGGACTGGTTGTGTTGTGTGTTACAGGTCCTGTGGTCATGAAGCATGGTATAAAACATAATCTGCCAGTGCGATGTGCATATCTGACCCTGACGTAGGTGGCTGCAAATGCATATATATGCTATCCCCCACCTGACAGGTAGTACTAGATGTACATACCTCTGTAGAAATAATGATGTCAGCACCCTATAAATACTGCAGGTGCAGAACAGATACCCAGTAATTCGGATAGTGCGCTCCGCTAATGCGTCTCCCTCAAGTGTCATAATATAGTTAGGTAGGGGTTTGAATCCTGCAAATGCTCGGTGAGTGGGGTTGGTGTGTGTGCAAGTCTGTGTGAGGGAAATGTCCCTTTTGGCAACTGGGAAAACACACTACAGGATGCACATTCCCCTTTCTAAACACTGATGATGTCAGCACCCTATAAGTACAGCAGGAGAAGGGAAACCTCCCAGTAATGCGAATAGCGCGCTCTGCTAATGTGTCCGTCTCGAGTGTCATAACATAGTTAGGTAGGGGTTTGAATCCTACAAATGCTCAGTGTGTGTAGAGGGGGTTAGTGTGTGTGCAAGTCTGTATGAAAGAAATGTCCCTTTTGGCAACTAGGAGAACACACTACAGGATGCACATTCCCCTTTCTAAACACTGATGATGTCAGCACCCTATAAGTACAGCAGGAGAAGGGAAACCTCCCAGTAATGCGAATAGCGCGCTCTGCTAATGTGTCCGTCTCGAGTGTCATAACATAGTTAGGTAGGGGTTTGAATCCTACAAATGCTCAGTGTGTGTAGAGGGGGTTAGTGTGTATGCAAGTCTGTATGAAAGGAATGTCCCTTTTGGCAACTAGGAAAACACACTACAGGATGCACATTCCCCTTTCTAAACACTGATGATGTCAGCACCCTATAAGTACAGCAGGAGAAGGGAAACATCCCAGAAATATGAATAGCGTGCTCCGCTAATGCGTCCATCTCGAGTGTCATAACATAGTTAGGTAGGGGTTTGAATCCTGCAAATGCTCAGTATGTGTGGAGGGGGTTAGTGTGTGTGCAAGTCTGTATAAAAGAAATGTTCCTTTTGGCAACTAGGAGAACACACTACAGGATGCACATTCCCCTTTCTAAACACTGATGATGTCAGCACCCTATAAGTACAGCAGGAGAAGGGAAACCTCCCAGTAATGCGAATAGTGCGCTCCGCTAATGCGTCCGTCTTGAGTGTCATAACATAGTTAGGTAGGGGTTTGAATCCTGCAAATAGCAAGTGTTTGTAGGAGAGGGTGAAAGTAGTGTGTGTGCAATTACATGTGTAAGAGAACTGACTCTTTTGCCAACCAGTACAACACACCAGCTGCTGCATATTCCAATCTCTACACAGAGATGGTGTCAGCACCCTACAAGTACAGCGGAAGAGGGCAAATCTCCCAGTAATGCAAATAGCACGCTCTGCTACTGCGTCTCTCACTACTGTCATACAGTACTGACATACAGTTAGTTATGGCTTTGGATTCCAGACATGCCACGTGTGTTTTTGTCACACAGAATGCCCATGAGTGTGGGTTGTTGTTCACAATAATGCATGACATCGATTAAACCAGTAATGGCAATGGACACAGATGATGTATGTGTGTGCCAAATACACATATGTACCTGTGACCTTCAATAGTTACCGTGTCTGACGCCTGCCACATGTGAATACATGGTATTTGCACTGGATAACATTATGACTGTGGTCTTCTGTGTGGGTGCTGCATGTGGTATGTGTATATACAGTGTGATATGTAGATGGTATCAACCTAGCAGCAAGGGATACACATCTGGTCTGGGGCATATAGTCTACATGTTGTTGATGAACAGGTGCTGCATGTTTTCACCTGTTGTGGGAGTGGTAACAAGATGTTCCATAGCAATGCAGTGACTACATGCTAGGAACCTTTCAGCTAGGATGTTGTAGCTACAGTAATTCATCAGCATTCAGTAATACGTCAGCATTCCTGGTGAGGGTATGATGCCAACCAAGGTCAGGGTCATACCAGCCTGTGCCACATGCTCAGAGAGCCCTTCCATGTTCCCTATCATGTAGTCCAGGGAGGTACATCACAGGTCAGCCATAGTGGCATGGACAATGACTGAGTCATATGTGTCCATGCCTCTGACTGACCTGTATGCTTGTGTTATGTGGTGGACCATAGCGCCCCACGGCATATCACTGTGACCTTCACCTTGTCCAGCCTGGTGAGCGTGACCTCACTGTACCGGACAATAAAGGTACCTAACACAACTGTAGCAGGTGTGTTGTCTAGCCGTATAGGCTGTGACTGTTTGGCACACAGGATTTGTGTGCTATGTGTTATGCGTGATGTGTTCTGGCATAACGTATGCCTGTGTGCCAGCTGCAGAGGTGTCTGCCGCTCAGGCAGGATGCTATTCTTAGGCTCCACGAATGGCCCAGTGTGTTCATGTGCTTGTATTGCTGTCAGTGTAGGTCTACATCAGACTGGTATTGTAGTCACTGTAGTATTTCATGCCACCTGACAGGTTATGACATGTACTGGGTTCAGAGTGCTTAGTCCCCAGTTTGGCTATGTGGTTCCATCTCATACATGTGTTGTACGTCCATGTGTAGGGGAGAGGGTTGACTGTGTACATGTGGCAGCTGTGACATTGCCACATGACCCACATATTCCACAACTGTACCATAGAGGTGACTGACAACTGACCTTTGCACATGCTACCATAGTATTGTGATTGCCATGGTGATTAACAGCACATAGGGCCAATGAGGAACAAGGTACATAGGTTCATAGGTTCATAGGTTCATACTAGGCTATCTGCCCTAGGGCATTTATAAACCTAGCCAGAATGTGTTTGGCTGTCGCCATCCATTGTAAATTTATCTTGCTATGCCCTTTTTCGAGGTTAGTATACTGTGCCTCTGTCTAACAGTGACACAGAAGTGATACCCGGGGAAAACCTACGATGTCCCATCCACTCATCAAGATTCCTCTTGAAGAGAGTCAATGAGGGACTCTGCCTAACCTGGACTGGGATTTTATTCCAGAGTGAAGGGAGCCTCTGGGTTATGAATCTGTCCCTCCAGCATGTCCTATTTATTTCAGTGCTGAGGTTCAAGTCTCTCGAGTGTGTAGCTCGATGGGATTTGGATATTCTGAGGTGCAGCATGCCCATTAATTCTGGGTTTGACATGGCTTTATACATCAGGCACATATTGCCTCTGAACAGGCGGTATGCCACTGAGTAGAGCTGGAGTTTCTTTAACCGGTCAGCATATGGCATCTGTTTGAGCCCTTTGATCCTCTTGGTGAGATACTTTTGGGGTCTTTCCAGTTGCTGCAGGTGTCTGGTAAGGTACATCCCAACAGGGGCATTGTACTCAATTATGGGCCTGATGAGGAATGAGTAAAGAGGCACGATGTCCTCCCCTGATCTAGATGTGAATCCCTTCATGATGAGGTGGGCTATATAAAATGTTTTTCTAACCATTTTGGCCACGTGGTTGTCAAATGAGAGATTGCTATCAACTTGGATCCCCAGG
The DNA here is from genome assembly GCF_019279795.1 of Protopterus annectens. Classification (NCBI taxonomy): domain Eukaryota; kingdom Metazoa; phylum Chordata; order Ceratodontiformes; family Protopteridae; genus Protopterus; species Protopterus annectens. The sequence continues at coordinate 505,312,388 of NC_056750.1, forward strand.
TCCCTAATTACTTCATCTGTACTTAATGGATTACCACCTATGTGGTACTTTGTGGGCACTTTGATTTTGCCAAAGGGGATGACTATACACTTTTTGGCATTCAGCTTGAGGCCATGGCTCTGGCACAAGTTGTCTGTTTCTATGAGGCCCTTTTGGAGGATGCTTGTGTCGGCTGGAGAGTTGATTATGGCGGCCAGTTTGCAGTCATCTGCGAATTTGGTCAGCCACAGTCCTTCCGTGTTGGCCTGTACCTCCAATAAATATATACCGAACAAGAGAGGTCCCAGGACTGAGCCTTGTGGGACACCACTTGTAACTGGTTTGGAGTCTGGCATGGCTCCAGCAATTCTAACCATGTGGATTCTGTCCTTGAGCCAGTGTGCAATCCATCTAGTGACATAGGGGTTGATATTTAAGCTGGTGAGCTTTTCTAGAATGCCCGAGTGGGGTATTGTATCGAAGGCTTTTGCGAGGTCCAGGTAGGCTGTGTGGACCACCTTTCCCTCGTCAATGGCCTTGGTGACTGTTTCAAAGAAATCAACCAGGTTTGAGAGGCAGGATCTGCCCTTAACAAAGCCAAACTGGGTATGATCCAGTGTCTGTAGGTCCCCAATATCTTTATTTATGAGGTCCATGATGATCCTTTCCATAGCTTTGCAAACCAAGCTAGTCAGGCTTATGGGGCGATAGTGTCTAGGATCCGTTGAGGCACCACCTTTCTGTAGAGGGACCACTGTTGCTGTACACCACTCTTTGGCCACATATCCTGTAGTAAGGCTGGGATTGAACAGTAGTTTTATGTTTGGTTGTAGCTCTTCTTGGAGTTCATGTAGGACACAGGCCGGGACACTGTCTGGTCCCATTGATGCAGTGTTTATTGCTTTGGAGAGGGCGGCTCTTACCTGAGCATCTGAGATGTCAGGGGGGCAGCACTCTGCTGGGATAAATATTTGCCCTTTCGGTGTGGAGGGGGGGATGTTTGCGCTGAACCTGTCAGCTAGGATGTTGGCAATGTCTGTGGGTTTGGTGTTTCTATTGACATTTTGGACTACCTCTGAGCATATCTGGGAATTACCACCCAGGTTCCTAACATAACTAAAGAAAGCCTTGTGATTATCCTTAGTGTCCTGTGCAATTTTCTCTCGAAGCTGGCCTTAGACAATCTTATGAGTGCCCGTAGTTTTTTGCTAATACGGATCAGTGATGCCTTCCCTTTTTGGGATTTTGCTGTATCATTTAGTAGCTTCCTCCTTCTATTGTATAGTTTGTTTATGGCTGGGGTCCACCAGACAGGACGTCTGCCTTTGGAGAATTGGGTCTTGGTTTTATTCAGGATCGCATGATCCATGCATCCCTGAAGGTGTCCATAGAATGCGTTTATAGAGGAATCTGCGGTCTGGTCCGCATTTCCCACAGGCCCGGGGGCTTTGAAGGTTTCCACCTCAGTTTTGAGGAGTGTGAATTAGATTTAGAGAAGTTGTTCACTGTGGTTTTCTGGACAGGGGGTGGGGTCGGGATGTGAATATCCAGTGGCATTAGTTTATGGTCTGATCTTACCAGTGAGGGATACACTTCTGGTCTGGAGCATAGAGTCCCCATGTTGGTGATGATCAGGTCCAGTATGTTTTCCCTTCTTGTGGGAGTGGTAACAAGTTGTTCCATAGCATTTGAGTTCATATATTCTAGGAATCTTTGGGCTAGGGTGTTGGAGCTAGAGTCATGCTCCCAGTCTATGTTTGGGTAGTTGAAGTCGCCCAATATAATGGTGTTTGGAGAGACCTTCATATTTTCCACTGTTCTCAGGAAGGCCGACTGCGGTTCTTGGGTTTGGGAGGGTGGTCTGTAGCAGGCTATAACCTGGAAGGCAGTTTTACCCATTGTTAGTTGCACATGGATAGTCTCTGATGCTTGGTGCTTTGCCACCAACCTGGAGGTGTGGGTATCTTTGATGAATATCAATACTCCCCCTCCTTTTGTGGTTCGGTCCAAGTTTTGGGGCTGAAAAGCGTGGTATGAGGTATAACCTGGTAGTGCTGGGGTGCTCTCAGTAGCCCTGAACCAGGTATCTGTTACTGCACAGATATCGATGTTCTCCATGCTAAGGAGAGTTTCGAGTGCATGCATCTTGAGGTTCAGACTTCTGGCGTTGAGTAGCATTACCCTTAGTTTCTTATCCCTTGTGATACCTATGAAGGTGGGTTTGTCATTTGAGCCTTGCCTAACAAAGGCACAGTGGGGGTAGCAAGAGCCTTAGCCAATATCTGAAAGCCCAGGGCTGACAGGTGCAAGCTGTCCCTAGCGAAGCAGGTGGTTCAACAGAAGATGAGTATGTGAGGGTGTAGTGCCTGTGATTAGTTAGCAGTGGCATATATGACTGCTCACGTGGACAAATGCCAGGTAAGTCATATGCAATGTGTCACAGGCAACGTACATGTGAACAGGACAAACAGTGACGTTCTGTCAAGTGAGACATGGACATACATATAGTAAGCTATGCAGATGTCACTAGGAGTCCACAGAAGCTCTGTAACTATGCATTGCAGGTGGGATCAGTATTCCAGGGTAATTGCAAGCAAACATGCATGCAAACAAAGCTACAGTAAGCAGGGCTGTATGTAGTCCATTGTACAACAAACAAGCTGTACCACTTCCAGTAGGTAATACTGCAAATATGCAGGCACTATGCACATGTACATGGAAATACACAGGTCAGATGGCTAGGGTCCAGTCTCAGCGCACACAAGTGTACAAACCATGTACCGTCAGGATGTACAATAACTGGATGGAAACCCATGTGCTCATACCTGCAGTAATACACATGTCAAATAACAGACACTAAGCCTTCACTCAGTGGTTCCATACTTAGTAGGATGTATGCTACCTGGCCTGCCACCACAGTATCCCTGACATGTATGGGGACTCTCCCTCCTGTGACAGTTAGTTTTGTGTGTTGGGGCTGTCTAGCATGGTATGAGATGTGAGCTTGCAGTGCTAGGGTGCTCCTGTGTGTCCTGTACCAGTTGTGTAGTACTGCACACATATCAACATCCTCAAACATCCGCATTGCAGAGTCCAGTGTGGGCAACATGCCACTTGCAGTTTACATGTCCATCATTGCGTATTAATACTTTCATTACCTTATCCCCTGTGCTACCTATGTATGTAGCCTTCTGTTGACATCCTTACCACCAGTATGCCAACATGTGCAGATGATACACTATGGTACTTACCATGGGTGTAGACAACAGTACATGACAATCATACCCTTACTGCATCAGGCATGCTGTGATATACCCACAATTATTTCGGCACACAGTACTGTTAACAACATGATACTATTACTACACGTCTATGTAGTCACCCTGTGCATCAGCAACATGTTAACCTGTACCTGCACTGATGTTACAGATTGCAGGAGGTGGCACAGTTTCATCATATGCACAGGGTGTGAACTTGGTATGCCTGAGTCAGCCAGCGATACCACCAATTGACATGTATGTGTAAGTGTGTTGGTGAGGGACAGCAGTACAAGGTGGGGTAATGTTGATGCAGTGTGTGCGTGTATGCGGTAGCCCTAGGTGTCAATTCGCATGTGTGTATGGATGCACACAGTTCCACCTCATGGCTGCCATATACTGGTGTTTGTGGACAGCCAGAGACTGTACCTGCCAGGTCATACAGATCAGTGTCTCTGGACATGGACACGGTACCTGTGCCTTGCAGGGGTGCTACGTACCGTATCCGATACCAACCCAGACTGGGTACTGTCATCAGAAGCAGGTGTTCGTTGACTGGACACAGATCCCTGTCGGGCCTGGCCAGACCCATGTGCACGTGGTCTCCTGGGGCGGTCTGATGACAGCACAGACCCAGCATTGCTGGGGCTGCTGCTGGCACTATGGGGGCGGCCGCGGCCCTGTTGTCGTCTGCGATGACTGCCAGCTGCTGCTGTTGCTGGCATACGCCCACGTCAATGCCTCAACCGTCTACCATCGCCCTGGCTCATGGACATGTAGTTGTGGAACCGGTCTAATATGTCCCCACAATGTCTGTCTATGACATCGGTGAAATTACGGATGGCAGCCTCAATGTCACGCATACTGTCAGTCATGGCTGTGCGACATGCTGTCAGCTCCCTCAGACCCTCTCTGGTGTACCGTTCCATACACGACTGTGCCTGCATGACAGCCCGAAACATAGCTGAGGTTGTAAGACCTCTGTGGGCACGTCTGACAGGGGCAGTACGCCCACGGATGCTCCCACGAGAACCCCTGGACATCTGTCTGTGTGATACCATCTCAGGGCCATGCCCATGGCTGCTGTGTGGGGAGGCATGTGCCACAGATACCACATTACCCTGGTCAATGCCCACTGTATACTGTCCATCACCTAGGGACATTGGTGACAAAGGGTGTATTGGCAGGATAACTGTGCACATTGATGGGGTTGACAGCTGTGTACTGTCAATTGGCTGACCAATGATGGACCCTGGCATACCTTCCTGTGCCATTACACAGATGTCATCATTATCAATACGCATGGCACCTGATTCAGGTTCCCTGCTGCATGACACCAGAGCAGCACCAGAACCTGTGGGAGGGAAACAGGAAACACAGTTTACAATGTCTACACAATATTACCAGTGATGCACACATCCACACATGCACAGGTCCAGACATGCACATGTGCACACATGCACACATGCACAGGTGCACACGTGCACACATGCACACGTGCACAGGTGCACACATGCACACATGCACACATGCACATGTGCACACATGCACACATGCACACATTCACACGTGCACACATGCACACATGCACATGTGCACACATGCACATGTGCACAGGTGCACACATGCACACATGCACATGTGCACACATGCACACGTGCACACATGCACACATGCACACACACATGCACAGGTGCACACATGCACACATGCACACATGCACACGTGCACACATGCACACATGCACACGTGCACACGCACATGTGCACACGCATACATGCACACAGTTGCACACAGTTGTACACTACTCAGTATGCGAGATATCAACACACAGACACAGACACACCTGCATGCATACACAGAGCACTACTAAGTGAGCATAATATTACTATTACTATCAAGACTATTAAAGGTATTGTTAATACACACTCACCAGCATGGATAGGCTGCATTGCTGTTACTTCGACGGGACCTGCAGACGTGAGGAAACTAATGTCAGTGGGCACAACTGTGCCATTGTTACTGAGTATGATACAGGTCAGTAGTACAACAGTCGCCTTTCACAGGTCAGCTGCTGATATTGAGGATATCACACTTGCACATTAAATACTATGATAACAGCTACAAACCAAGGACACACCTCACACATGCATTAACTACCAGTGTACACAACAGTCAACTATACATATGGCATATTACCTGCACGCTCATAGTCTTGCTGCTGTGTGGCTCCAGCCTCCATCATAATGCATGTCTGCTGCTGTTGTTGTTGGCGGACTGGAGCCACTACACTCATGAGTAGTCCCTCCAGTCTGGTGAGTGGGGGATGTGTAGCCACCCCACCACCTGTGGCGACCTGTTGCCTTTGGATATCTGATGCACGCTGACGGACATTTCTGATTAAATCACTGCAGTGATGTCGTACCTGCTCATATGTCCTATTATGTGTGCCTATGTCATTTACCCGATGGACCAGGTCTTGCCACAGTGCAGCCCTCTCCTGCTGATTCTGGCTGGTGCGGGAAAAGAGTATTGCATAATCCCGCACCAGGCTCTGGTGTATCTCCTCATCCTCAGCTGCGGAGTAAGCTGGATTTCGCGGGTGAGCCATGTGCCTGAAAAAGGAAATAACCTGATATCAGCAATATATGTCAGCAAAATTTGGCACACATACTACACATGCTACTCAACTGTTATGATACGACATATCTCACATATATAGCATCTGTCTGTCTATTGGTGGATACACATGTAAATGGCCAGGTATCAGTGCTCAGCCAGCAACTGTGCAACAGTACCTGGCACACTCCATATGACATACTACCAAACCACAGCAGTCAGAACACTGATTCAGGTCCAGAGCACCTCCTCACTCTGGGGGTTTGTATCTAGGTACTGTATGGACTACATCATCAACTACTGTGAGCTGACCACAAACTAATTGCCCTGGATATACATATCCCACCTTCACCACCAGCACAAATGACTATAGTGAATAACATTGCAAATGCAAACTTTACACTTTGTAACAGTGACATGGTATCCTTTCAGCCCACTGGGCCAGTGGAAGACACAACCCACAATGCTGACCCCTTCACAAATGCTTTCTACGGACATCTCCGAGAATGCATGGCTCATGCAATCCCATATATGACCAGGACACTCTCCACAAAGGGACAGCATCCTGTCTGCTGGACCCCAGCCATAGACAGATTGTATTACAAAAGATGGAAGCTACTGCAAGACAGAGCATAATTCCATAAAGGGAAGGCATGTCTGAGCAGCACTAGTAAGGATCTATTTTCCCTCATACAAACATCCATGGGCAACTTTGAGAGGGAAATCAAGAGGGACACTACAGATAACCACAAGGCCTTCTTCAGTTATGTTAGCAACCTGGTCAGAATCCCTCCACTATGCTCATAGTTAGTACACAACAACAAATAATTCACTGAAACCACAGATATTGACAACATTGTGGCAGACAGGTTCAGTACAGGTTTCACCCCTCCCTCTCCCCCAAAATAAGACATAGTTATCCCAGCTGACTGTAACCTCCCTGTCATCACAGATGTCCAGGTCAGAGCTACCCTCAGGAAAGCAGAATACACAACATGAATGGGACCTGATGGTATCCCCGGTTGCATGCTACATGAATTCCGACAGGAGCTAAACACACATATAGAAGTGCTATGTAACACTAGCCTGACTACAGGATATGTACCTGTACACTGGCGCACAGCAGCAGTGGTTCCACTCCACGAAGGAGGCACCTCAACATACCAATACAATACAACACAATACAATACATTACAATACAATACTATACAATATGCTATTGCCCCTGGGACTACAGCAGCATACTGTTCTGCTACCCTGACCATTGTGACACATGTGGTGTGATGGTACCTGCTGCTGTCAAACAGTTACACAGGGTGACTCATATGGCATATTACCTATCTGACTAACATTCAGCAGGGGTATGTGTGACATGTACTCACGGGGAGTCTTGCTTCTTAACACTGTGTGGTTTATTGCAGGGTATGTCTTATCTGTGGGTAGGAACCTTTACCTCCACATGTGCTCTCTATTGCAGGGCATGGACGACACACAGCAGTCATTTAGGTTGTGGATGGTGTGAGGTGTTACTATGGTTGTTGGACATCTGTCATGGGTGTGACTTAAGTATGTAAATCCAGGAGTGGTAACCTCTATGTGGGTAGTATGTGTGTACTCTGTGGTGTTGTCAGTCACTGTGCATTGGTAATGTGTTTGAGTGCATTGTCACAGTGTTGTACATGTCACTGTGTCCTTCTCCATATCTGTAGCTGTCATGAGAGGTACATACCATGGCAGCCATTATGTGGTGTGGAGGGGTACACTGACCTACATGTCCATAGCTGACACACCATGTCTGCTGACACATACCATGTGCAGGTATTCCAGGAATAGTGTGCCACTGTGAATATCATTGGGGGGACTATTGTACACATTTATGACCCTGTTCACCCCTGACACATGCAGTGGTGGGCAGCCAATCACATATCTGGTGGTTACTGGTGTAGGTGATTTGAAATGGGGTATGGTACTCCAGTTTTGACACTGGTGTTCACTCCATGCCTTTGTCACCAGGCACCTGTTGCAATACATCTGTACACATGTGCCTCACTCAGAATATATATATACATCCCTCTCTCTCTCTCTCTATATATATATATATATATATATATATATATATGTATATAGATATATCTATATGTATATATATATATATATATATATATATATATATATATATATATATATATATATATATATATATGTCTGTATACATATACACATATATATATATTGATGTACATATATTGCTATAGATATGGAGAGGGGGTGTGACAGAGAGGGGGTGAGAGTGACAGAGGGGTGGGACAGGGGGTGTTGAGGTCGTCATATACAGTCATACCTGTAGATAGTCAGATCTGTCTGTCTATGTATATGTATCTACATATATCTATATCTGTATGTGTGTATTACATATATATGTTTGTACATATTCTATCTATCTACATCTGTCTATGTATTCCTACATCTCTCTCTATGTATGTATACATATATGCATATTATATATATATATATATATATATATATATATATATATATATATATATATATATATATACATACATATTTTGACATACATATGTATCCATATGATAGATAGGTATATCAACATATTTGTTTACCATACTGTATACACACACTAACATACTGCTAAACATATATAACT